>NW_021604591.1:14523487-14564483 GCF_004785775.1 Grammomys surdaster
TGCCTCTCAGGACCCTAGCATGTATTCCCTCTGAAAACTTCCAAATGTCACATAATCGCAAAAACTATCTTTTGCTAGCAAAATCTTGCCCCTGCTAGAGCATGAGGCAAATCAAAGTCAGCTGCCCTAGACAATCAAGCGAGTCATAGGCAGAGTCATAGTGACTTGTCGCCTGAACCTTCACCCAGCCGATACCCGGTTCTGAAGATATCTGTATTCCCCCTGAACACCCACACTCCAGTGTCATTCTCTTCCCCACATCCTGCCTTTCTGTGTTTATACCCCTGTGTGAATTAATTATGATTTGAGAAAAAATTTTAATAAAAGGAAAAAAAATAAAATTTCAAAAAAAAAGAAAAAGGGGAAATGGGGGGTGTGGAATGGGGAAAGGGTAAAACATCTGAAATGTAAATAAATAAAATATCAAATAAAAAAAAGAAAAAAAAGAAAAGAAAAAAAAAAAGAAGTAGTCCCATGTACCACACCTGGGGTTAATTTCTGTGTTTTTTTAAGAAACCAAAATGCCAGAATTGCACTACAGAGATCCAGCTTTTTGGACTCACTGTTTTTGTTTTGTGCTTTGTTTTTGTTTTGATTTTTGGTTTGGTGGGTGGATAGGGGCTTGGTGTTTGGTTTTTGGAGTTAGTGTTTCTTTATGTAACACCCCTGGCTATCCTGGAACTTGCTTTGTAGACGAGGCTGTCCTTGAAATCACAAAGATCTGCCTACCTGTACCTCTGGAATGCTGGGATTAAAGATATACATTACCAGCACCCAGCTACACACACCATTTTTAAGCAGTATAGTATGAGTTGTCTTTTACAACCATGTAAGTATGAGCCTAATTTATACAGAGTATAAAAGAGGTTGTTTGGCTGGTGGCTGTCTCTGTGTAAGAGAGTCCTAGCTGTCTTGGACTTGCTTTGTAGACTAGGCTAGCCTTGAAGTCACAGAAATCTGCCTGCCTCTACATCCCATGTGCTGGGATTAAAGGTGTGTATCATTATGCCTGGCTCAAAATCATTTTAAGATTCTTGAGGGTGCCGGGCAGTGGTGGTGCACGCCTTTAATCCCAGCACTTGGGAGGCAGAGGCAGGTGGATTTCTGAGTTCGAGACCAGCCTGGTCTTCAGAGTGAGTTCCAGGACAGCCAGGGCAACATTAAAAAAAAAAGATTCCTGAGGGTATAGTTGGATTTTATGGAACTAGAACAGATTAGCCCTCTTAGGGAAAGGCCAGAATTTGAAAGCATGAGAATGTTGACATATGAAGTGATAAAGCAGAGGGCAGTGGGAGTGGGAGTCACTCCAGGAGACTCTAAATAGCAAGGAAGAGAAAAGAACCAGGGCAAATCAAGAGACAGGGCTAAGAGGTCTAGCGAAGAAGAGGAAGAGGAGGAAGAAGAAGAAATTAGTATTTTCTACTCAAGCAAGAAGCCCATGGTATAAAAGGGCAGGAAGAGTGTGAGTCTGAATCCTAGATGCTGAGAGGCAGAGACAGAAGTATCCTAGGGGCTCTCTGGTGAGCCTGGTGAGTTCCAATTTCAGTGAGAAGAGCCTCTCTCAGAAGGTGAGGTTGCTGGGTGTGGTAGAACATGCCTTTAGTTTCAGCACCCAGGAAGCAGAGGCAGCTGGATCTTTGTAAGTCAGAGCCCAACCTGGGTCTACATAGTGGGTTTCAGGTCAATCAAGGCTATATTTTAAGATCCTGCCTCAAAACTAAAATGTTTGAGACTGATAGAAGAAGACACTCAACATCAACCTTTAGTGTTCACATATATAGGCATGTATGTATGTTTAAACACATACATACAATACACAAAATATTTATTCCAATTGACATAATTAAACATTTTGAGGGATATAATGTTATGTTTGACTCATGTAATTAGTTAGTGTTCTTGTCTATTAGGATACCTGTGTTCCCACAGATCCTTCTATGGACAACCTGGCTCTTGTTCAGAAGATGAGCCATGGCCTAGATTTAGTCAGTGATATTATTCCATCTCTTTGGCCACATGGACTAGACTGGATAGGGTGGATATATAATACCAGCCAAGACAATCAGAGTTGTCATCTGACCATTTCCTCACTGGACTGGTCTTTTCTTCCCTGCTGGCCATTGGATATTTTGACTGTGGGTCCACAAGCCTGAGTGCATGTTCCCTACCAGATGGAGAGTGACTACTGCAGAAGGCCTTTAGCACACGTTTTCATCACATGAATTAGTTATAGGTGATTGATCAGTAAGAGCATGTGATCTGGTGATCCATCAATTGCTGTTGTTATAAGCACACCCTGAGCCAGGTAACAGAGCATGAAACAGACAGAAGAGCAGCCCAGCTGCGCCGAGTGACTTCGTGCTTTGTTTGCCAAAGCACTGAGTAATGAGGCTGACAGGAATGTGTACAGGATGTACTAGTGACAAAGGTAGAGAGGCCATCACTCGAGAGGCACTTGTAAGACAGAGATGAAAGACAGTGAGAAATCTAGGAAGACTTGGGCTTAGTCAGGGTTAGCATAAAATGATAGGAAATGTTAGAAAACACAAAATTCAGTGCAGTAAACTATGCTTCTGGTAAGAAAGTGAACCATCTTAAGGAAGACTTTAGGCCAGGGAAAGGTCTTCACTCAATCCCATATGTCCCTGCAGGCACCCTCTCTCTCTCTGCTTCCGGGATACCATGAAGTGAGTGGCTGTGCTCCTTCACTCCTTCCTGCCTCAAAGGCTTACCTGCCACTTTGGCGACATAGGCCAGAGACATGTGCCCAGCTGATAGAAATCATAAGCCAAAATTCATCTTTCTCTTAACCTGTTTTTTCAATCTATTACTCATACAAACATATTGTGTGTGTGTGTGTGTGATGTGTGTTGTATATGTGTAATGCATGTTTATGTGGGCGGTCCATGCATGTGAGTGAGAGGGTGCATGTGCATTCTCATGCATGAAGAGGTCAGAGAAGGATGCCAAATGTCTTTACCACTTCCCACCTTATTGCCTCGAACCAGTCTTAGGGTTTCCATTGCTATGAAGAGACAACATGACCAAGGCAACTCTTATAAAGGACAACATTTAATTAGAGCTGACTTACAGGTTCAGAGGTTCAGTCCATTATTATCAAAGTGGGAGTATGACAGCATCCAGGAACAAATGGTGCAGGAGGAGCTGAGAGTTCTATGTCTTGATCCTGAGGTAGACAGGAGAAAACTGGAATCCCTAGCCAGCTAGGAAGAAACTTTCTCAAAGCCCACCCCCACAGTGACACACTCCTTCCAACAATACCTAATAGTGTTACACTCTGGGCCAACCATATTCGAACCACCACACCGTCTCTCACTGAACTGGAAGCTTACCATTTTGGCTAGGCTGGGTGAGCAGTGGGCTCTAAGAGTCTGTGTCTGTCCCCCAATGCTGGGGTTATTGGCATCTTCAGCTCTGCCTTGGGGATTTAAACTTGGGTCCTCATACTTGCTTGGGAAGTACTCCTAACCAGTTATCTCCAAGCCTCCAAACATGTCACTTTGCTATATTGCTTACTTGTGTGTGTGTGGTTTTTTGTTTTGTTTTTTGGGGGGGTGATGTGGGGGTGTGGGGGGGTTCTCCCTTCTATCCAGACTATGTTTTATATCAGAGGAAAGTGAAACACTTTTTAAAATGCCTCTTAGCAGCTAATTACAAGGCATTCTTTAACTACACTAGGGGGAAAAAAAACGCTTCAGTGAGAGATATTTGCAATGGGTATAGAAGGCTGGGGAGAACTGATGGAAGGGATTAGAGTTAAGGATAGAAAAGTATCCTAAGTCAAGGGGTCAAGAGCAATCAGAGGATGGAAATCACAGAACAGCAGATAACGAAGACAGGGTGTGACTATTCGCATCAGGGAGGGGTATGGACTGTGTGCCATACATTTGCTCTGCTGGTTGGTTTGGTCGATTTGGTACAAGCCTAGACATATCTTGAAGGAGGGAATCTCAACTGAGAAAATGTTTCCTTCAGGTTGGCCTGTGGGGGCGATTTTCTTGATTAATGATTGATGGGGGAGGGCTCAGCACACTATGGTGGGTGCCATCCTTGGGCAGGTGGCCAGGAATTATAGAAGAAAGCAGGCTGAGAGAGCCGAGAGAAGCAAGCCAGTTAGCGCTGTTCCTCCCTGGCCTCCGCTTCAGTTACTGCCTAGAGGTTCTCAGCTTTAGTTTAGTGCCTGCTCTGACTTCATAATGAACTAAAAGCTATAAGCTGAAATAAACCCTTTCCTTCCTAAGTTGCTTTTGATTATGGTATTCATCAAAGCAATGTAAAGCAAAATATGCCACATAAACTTCAGAAAGTTCTGGATGCTTAGAACAAATTAATATTCACGCATAGCTATTGGGAGTGGTATGGGATTGTCCTGGTTTGCTTTCTATTGCTGTGATAAAACATGATGACCAGAAACAATCTGAGGAGGAAAGGGTTTATCTCAGCTTACAACTTTATCACTGAGGGCAGTCGGGGCAGGAATTCAAGGATTCAGTGGTCCAGCAGAACTGGAGTGGCACTGGAACATGTCTAGAGTTTCATGTTCTGAACCTTGCCCCTTGGCTTCTCAGTAGCAGAAAACCAGTATGGAATGCAAACATCAGACTGATACATAACCTTCAGGGAAAGCAGAAGACTTTTCTCCACAACACTGAAGTGCAAAAAAAAAAAAAAAAAGTCAAATTTGTTTGAATTCCAAAATAAGCCACATGCACTCTGGTGTCCATTTATCATAACTGGCAAGACACTGCTTTCACTGGATGAGGTGCCAGCAGAGAGACAAAGGAATGAGAAACAAGGGGGTAAAGGAAGGAAAGGGGGACTGCTGTGCATAACCGTGTAAGAGATGCGGCCATTGCTGACAGCTGCTGCAAGCACGCACTCTTGGTGGAGTGTGAGGTGGCACGTAAGACTAGAACTGCGTAACCCAGTGCACAAGTGATATCCTGTCCAATAGTTCCCAGGTCACGTAGAGAATTAAATAAGGATGTTGCTAAGATGTGGTACCCGTCTCCATAGCTCTGGACCAGAACCCTGCTGCAGCTGGATCTCAACCTCAGCTTCTCCTGTCTTCCTGGGGCTTCCAAAATCTTTACCAGCTTTGCAGTACACAGAGCCCTGGATGTCACAGAATCTAAAGGAGACACAGAACTATGTTTTCCCATCAGCTAATCTGTCAGATTTGTCTTACAAAGAACACATTTGGCAGTGTGAGGCATGAAGAAAGGCCAGAGCGATGAGAATGTCTATCATCAAACAAATTATCCACAAAGGCCGATTGTGACTTCTTGAGGTGAAAAGGAAAGTGGATGGGGGCGGGGGTGGGGCAGCAATTGAGCTGGCTGAGGAAACCAGCATGATGGTATTAGGAAAGAGAGAGAAAAATTAAATGAATTCTAGATCATGGTGTTAGTTTTTGGTTTTGAACAGTTGCTCACAGTATAGCTCAGGCTAGCCCTGAAAGTAAAAACCTTTTTGCCTCTTGATTCTTGAGTGATGGAATTACAGGTCTGTGACACCACGTCTAGATGACTCTCTCATTTTGATACTGGTACACCTGAAATGATGAGAGGCTGGTAACTAAGGGAGTCAGAGAGAGGCAGTTTGCGGCAGCCAGTGAATACCATTTTAGTCATGCTAAGTTTAAAGGACAGCCTTAGATCTAGGAGGAGTCCTAAGTGACTATTTAGACAAAAAGAACTCAAAACTAAACACCAAAAGAAGCTGATGGGAATCTAGTGAGTTCTGGGATGGTGGCGTTGTCAGAAAGAATAGAAGGACGGATGTCTGTCGAGTGGAAGAAGCCTAAAATGATGGCTGTAGAGAGACCTGAAGCTCTAGATGAAATGCAATGTGTTTGCTCATAAGTAGATAGAAACACTTGCTACTGTAACAAACTGGAAAAATCAGAAAATCTTTGGGTTGTAGATCTAGAAAAGCCAGTCTGTGTCTTGAGAGCTGTCTCCCTGTTCTGCCTCAGCTTAGGTGCCTTGGGAGACTTTACTGCATCCACTGCCTCTGCCTCAGATGCTGAAAACAATGTAATGTGACAAGCTCGCTCAAGCTTCTCTGCCGTGATGGACTATACCCTGTGAGATAAGTAAGTCTTTTCTTCCTCAAAAAAAGCCACCTATTTTTATACATATACACTATACATACATCCATATCCATATAAAATATTACATACGCACACATACAAATACACACACACACAAACACACAAACACACACATACATTTGCTCTTTGGTTTTTCAAGGTAAGATTTCTCTGTGTAGCCCTGGTTGTCTTGGAACTCAGTCTGTAGACCAGGATGGCCTTAAACTCAGCTATCTGCCTACCCCTGCCTCCCAAGTGCTAGAATTAAAAGCGAGCGCCACCACTGCCCAGCTCACCTATTATATTTTAGTTAAAATTCAAAAACCTATCTTGTTCTTGTAGCTACTCTGTAGTAAAGTATAGAACGTAATGCAAGAGTCATTCATCCTGATTGTTTTCTGACCTGGGTTCAATCAGCTCTTGGGCAAGCTGGTGGTTCTTTGTTCCCAGGTGGTTAGCATTTCAAAACTAACCTTCATATGGATGCCTGATGAGGATAGCACACTACAGCCTAGAACTCCTGGACTAGGCCATCCTCCTGCCTCAGTTTCCCAAGCATCTGAGTCTATATGTATGTACCACTGTGCTGGTCACAACTGATATGTTTATGTGTGCTACTTGTGAACAAAACAATTTTCTGTATTTCCCTTTAATGTGGTCAAATCATGTTACTTTTTGGTATGTTAAGGTTTTTTTTCTTAAGTATTGAACATTTTACTGATAATTTTATAGGAAATTTTATATATAAAACAACTTGCTACAGTTCTGTGGCTGTTTTGCCAATTGGTATCAGTGTACAGGTTTGCTTTACATGTTCATTTTGAGTCTGGGAGTCAACCACTGTGTGATCAGAGCCAACTCCCTCTTCACAATGTGGCTTAGATGTGCCTTCCATCCAAAGGTGGACTGCATTGCCTCTCCTCTTGCCTCTCTGTTGGCCTGAGGCTGGCTTTGGCAGTTTCCATATTTGCTTTGCTTCCATGGCACCAGCATCATGTAAAGAAGCTTAGTGTCTGGCTGGGAATGAGGCTTGGTTGGCAGAGTGCTTCCCTAGCACTCCTGAAGCTCTAGGTCTCACCCTCGTATTGCACAAATGAGGTGTAGTGGAAAGTGCTTATCATCTCTGCACTCACTTCAGAAGTTCCTCTGTCACCTAGAGAGTTTGAGGTCAGCTTGGGAAGAAAGTGATACTGTTAAAAAAGAAGAAGAAGAGAATAACAATTGTATCAGCAGCTTGGCCTAGCCTTCTCTCTGTGATAGACTTGTTTAGAACCAGACAGACGGGTCCTACAGACAGTATCAGACACTGATATTCAAGCAAAGCTTTCTCATATTGCTCTGGGGCCATCTTCTATACAATACTCAACACTAGACAGGTAAGCAGAGCTTCTTACGAGGTCCGATGAGAATCAATCACTGGCCACAAGATAGATAAGTGCACTTTAGTGGGCAGCCTCAGGTCAGATGAGATAAAAACTAGCATTGAGCACCAGAACAGCTTGATGAGCCATGGAACTGTGATTAAATTAAGTGGTGGTTGTTTCAGGTCACTAGGTTTTAAGTAGATATTTAATGTAGATTTAAATAAAGTAGATTTGTAATATAGATTAGCTGATACAATTTGGTACCTGATATTTGCATTCTGATTTTGGAATTAACCTCTTCTTTGATATCATATTTCAGCATTTGACAAGCTGAAAGATGATTTTAAAAGACTATGTTATTTTATTATAGTTTACTTAAGCTTTTCCCAATAATGGTATATTAGGTTTGCATATAGTTATATCTTCATGAAAAATATTTTTCCCAAACATCTTCCTACAACTGGTTTACAAACCTTTGCTTGTTTTTGTTTTTTAAGAAATTATGTATGGAGGCTGGAGAGACAACTCAGTGATTAAGAGCACTGATTACTCTTCCAAAAGACCCAGGTTCAATTTCCAGCATCCATCCACATGGCAGCTCACAACTGCCTGTAACTCTAGTTACAGACACACATACATGCAGGCAAAACACAGATCCACATTCAATAAAAATAAACCATTATAAAAATTTTAAAAATAGAAGAAAATTATGCATATGCACATTTATGTAGCATTTGTGGCAGTCCTAGGGACTGCACCTGAAGCCTCACAGATACTCCCCTGAGCTATATCCACAGCCCCTTCTGATAAACTTTTCCTACATTGCCTGATGCTTTTCTTTCTTTCTTTTTTTTTGTTTGTTTGTTTATTTTTTTTTCGAGATAGGGTTTCTCTGTATAGCCTGGGCTGTCCTGGAACTCACTCTGTAGACCAGGCTGGCCTCAAACTCAGAAATCCGCTTCCCTCTGCCTCCCAAGTGCTGGGATTAAAGGCGTGCGCCACCACCGCCTGGCCTTTTTTTTTTTTTAATTTTTTTAATTTATTTTATTTATTTTTATTTTTTTGCCTGATGCTTTTCAAAAGGTCATTATCAATCTGTGTCTCAGTCAATGTGTACAACTCCCATATCCACCCAGTGCCAGCGACCTGATTACATTGAGCAACTGCAAAATCAGGCATTCTGACGTCAGAATCTTTATGCCTTCTATTTGTATGCTGAAAACCTTGACCCTTACAGTAATGGTATTAGGATAGTCAGTGATTCTCAGCCTGTGGATCCCAACCCCTTTGGGTGTAGAACACCTTTTCACAGGGGTCAGATCTCCTGACTATTATATATTTGTATTATGATTCAGAACAGTAGTAAAATTATAGTTATGAAATAGCAGCAAAAATAATTTTATGGTTGGAGGTCACCACAACACGATGAACTGTAGTAAAGGGTCACAGCACTAGGAAGGTTAAGAACCACTGTGTTAGGAGATGAAGTCTTTGGGAAAAGACAAGCTAGAGCCCTGTGAATGGTATTTAAAGGGGCTTACAGAGGAGATACAGACAGACAGACAGACAGACAGACAGACAGACAGAGAGAAGGAGACAGAGACAATGACTGAGAAAGGCAGATACAGAGACAAAGACAAAAGCAGAGAGACAGAGACAGAGAACAACACATTTCTTGCCCCATAGAAGCGTCTCTTTCATCTTTCTCTAGGCACCACTGTACCATATGTACCACTGTACCATATGTAGCCAGTTATTATTTACTATCAAATAGTTTTGTCTAATCTTGAATGCCACAGAACTGGCAGTGTTAGCCTGCCTTCTTTGGCTCATCATTATATCTGTGAAATCCACCTATGTTGCTATTTATACTCTGTTTTTTTTTTAAATCACTGAGTATTACTCCACTAAATGAGAATGCTATCATTTACTTATGGATAACATCAAAACACAATTGGAATTGGATGCTTTGTGTTTTGATGTTATTAAGCAATGTTTTAAAACTTGTTTCAGCCAGGCGGTGGTGGCACACACCTTTAATCCCAGCACTTGGGAGGCAGAAGCAGGTGGATTTCTGAGTTCGAGGCCAGCCTGGTCTACAGAGTGAGTTCCAGGACAGCCAGGGCTACTCAGAGAAACCCTGTCTTGAAAAACCAACCAACCAAACAAACAAACAAACAAACTTGTTTCAATCACTGAACAAATGTGCTGCTGGTACCTTAGAGATGTTGGAATAACTCATGGATTTACATGTTGTCCTTACACAGAGATTATGCTAATTACCTCTGTCTTGGTGTAACTTCATTGTTCTATAAGATGTGTGTGTGTGTGTGTGTGTGTGTGTGTGTGTGTGTGTGTGTGTGTGTTTGGGGAGGGGTGTATTGGACACACAGCATGCCTCTGTGAGTCTAAATATACCATGTTCGTGCAACTGCCCAAACACACATTACAGTGTTGAATTCCCTGGAACTGGAGCTACAGAAGATTGTAAACTGTCTGAAGTAGGTACTGGGAACTGAACCTGGGTCCTATGCCGGAGCAGTATGATCTTAAAGGCTGGGCCATCTCTCTAGCCATTTGGTCTAACTTTAATAGGAAGGTTCTTGAAGGGAGCACCATCACTCTGGACTTTTAAGCCAGAGGCTTCAAGTTTTAGGCCTTGAGTGCCAGCAGCCCATCCACTCTTTCCAGCTCTGTTAATGAACCTTGGTGGCTGCCCAAACCAGAGTGAAACCTCGTAGCTCTTCCAGCAGCCAGGGACTCTGTAGCTCAGTTCGTTGCAGCCTTCACCTACCTTCTCGGCTTTTTGCAATCTCCGTTCTTGGCTGCTCTCTGTAACTTTTCCGCTCTCCTCTAACGGCTACCGATGGGAGCCCCAGAAAACGTCTGCTCTTCACAACATCAGCTTCTGCCCACGTGTCCTGGTCTCATTTCAGCTACTGTGATTAAATAGCCCAACAAAAAGCATCTTAGGGGAGAAATGGTTTCTGTGGCTTTCAACTCAACATTACAGTCCATCTCTGTGGAGACATCAATTTCAGGAGCTTGAGACAACTGGTCACATCACACCCATGGTCAAGAGCAGAAAGAAATGCATGCATGCATGTTTGCTTGCGACCTTGCTTGCACTCAGCTCAATTTCTCTACTCTTCTGTCATTCAGTACTCCCTACATAGGGAATGGCTCTGCCCACTGTGGAATAGGTCTTCACACTTCAATAAATGTAATTAAGACAACCTTCCACAGACATGCCCACAGGCCAACACGACAGACAGTTCCTAACTGAGACTCTCTTCCCCAGTGATTCTAAGTTGTGTCCAGTTGACAATTAAAGCCAATCATCGCATTATGGTCAAGACAGGAAATAGTCAGTAAACAATAAGATAGTGTTTATTGAGGCCTGAGTTGCAGCACATAGTGGGGAAATGCAGAGGAAGAAGGTGTGAGGAGAGTGAGCACAGAGCTGCTTGTGTAATCCTGTCATGCATGTAGACCAGCTCTCAGGGGCTTCAGAGGTACTGATACCCATTCAGAGTAAGGACCACATCTGCACATGGCTCTAGATGGGCGTCTGCTAGGGATGATCTACAACTGTCATGGCTGAAGTGATGCCTCCTGAGACAAAGTATCATTGGGGTGGCAGCCGTGACAGGAAAGAATGTGCTTGCTTCAGTGCATCTGTGCCTGGTTGAGAGTCTCCCCCAGCATCTGTGACTACATCAGCATCTCCCTAAGCTGTGACGAGACGTTTAAAACAGCCATGCATGTAATGATGAGAATGAGTGGAATGGGTGGGAGTGACCTCTGCATTGGCATCTCCCTTTCCTAGAGCTGCCCTTGCTGCTGTCCGCTGAAGACCGGCAGTAATATTGCTCACAGTCCCACCAGGCGTGAGAACTACGAAGATGACAGTGGCAGTCCTGAATGGGCCTCCATACCTCCACAGCTCAGGGCAGCAGCCACTGCAGCAGAGCATGGTGGGTGGGCTTGTTAGCTGCAGTTCAATTGGTCAAACTACCATGCCTGACAGAAAAGGGAGCTAGAGAGATGGCTCAGCAGTTAAGAGCACTGGCTGCATTGCAGGGACCTGGATTTGGTTCCCAGAACCCAAATGGTGACTTATAAACATTTTTAACTCCAGTTCCAAGGGATCTGATTGATGCCTTCTTCTGACCCCCATAGATTCCAGGCATGAACCAGGCAAACAAAACACTCACACACATAAAAATAAGTAAATCTTTTTTTAAAGGGGAAGGGAAAACACTACTAACATTTATAACCAAGATCTATCATAAAATTAGCTTTAACAGGGCTCAACACCTATCCAGATAAGAAGGCTTGGGTCCGTCCACCTGACTCAGGTGGTTTGAGGAGAAGGCAGATTTCTAGGTTAAACATAACACCTAAAACCAACCAACCAACCAACCAACCAACCAACCAACCAACCAACCAACAAACACCCTGTGGTGATGGCACAGGTAAGAAATAAGCTGGTATCACACTGAGTCCTGGGCACTGTGGTAGAAACAGATGGTAGTTGGGCAGCTGAGTTACTGATTATCTACTTGGCTGACTGACTGACTGACTGTCTGCCTAACACAAGGCATGGGAGCGGGGAGCAAGAGATGTGTCATCATAGGAAAGACAACAGAGTCACTTTGGAGATTCTCAGCTCAGGGTGTTCGTGGCATGCCCAGGGAGAGAGGACCGTCTAACAGCTTAGACTTAGTTCTGAGTTCTGGAGTTTTGGAAAGTGGTGCTGACCAGGACAGAGGTTTGAGACTCTGTTGGCATATAGAAAGAAACACCCAGAAAGTGGTTAAGGTTAGTTGGGGAACCACTGACAGGGGGTAGATGGTTTATGAGAAGGAGCGCCAAAGAAGAAAATGATAACAGAGATCTCAGGGGTATACAGGGAAGATGTGGGTCTTCAAAGAGAGAAAATTTCAAAATGGGGAAGAAAATCAGATTTCAGAGAGCTGAAGAAATGGAAGCGAGTTATTAGATTTTGCTTTTAAGACACATCAGTGAAAGGTTGAAAACACGGCTCAGCGATTAAGAGCACAGACTGCTTTTGCAGAGAACCTGAGTTCAGTTCATGGAACCCAGGATGAATGACTCACGTTGCCTATAACTCCAGCTCCAGGGTGTCTGAAGCCTCTGACCTCTGAGGACACCCACACACACATGTACAAACAGACAGACAGACGGATGGATGGACAGAATGGCAGATAAATAGACAGATGCACACACACATAAATAAAAATTAAAAATATCACCAAAGACAAAAAGATATCAGCATCATGAGCAATGTTTTGCTCCCTTATTTAAGTTACAGAGACATGAACGTGACTAAGTGGAAAGCAAGAGATTGAGCAGGCATGAGAGGGGGGAATGGGTGGAACTGACTTCTGAAGAAATGTGAGGATGGTGTGCAAAGATGGAGAGGTGGCAGGGTGGAAGGCCATCTTGGCAAGAGGAAAGAAACGAAGACCCTACCAGAAAACAGACACTCTATGTCTGTGGAGGTGACACTGTGGTGGGTGGTGTGGTTTGCCCTAGACACTTCTACAGCCAGGTGTATTTGAATTGTTGGATTCTCTTTCCGTTGATCAAAAAGATAATTTCTAGTTTTTCAACATTTTAAACAATAACAAAAATTTTATCCCTTCCATAAATAACCCATAATACAGCGGAGCATTGGATTCCATTCCCTCCTCTTTTCTGTTGTATCAAAGTAGCAGTTGTCTGTCATTTAGGAAATGAGATGGCACACAGTGGTGAGAGTCAGATGATGTCAGCTTTGAAAATCTGAACAAGGAGGTAGTGAAATGGCTCGGTGGCTGAAGGCACCTGCCCACTAGCCAATCAACCCGTTTGATCCCTATGAGCAAGGAACAAGGTTCTTGAATTTATATGAAACAGAAATTTACAACAAAAGATGTTGCCAAAAGAAAGGGTTTTTATTTGATTGGTTGGTTAGTTTGTTTTTGAGACAGGATTTCTCTCTCTATCCTTGGCTGGTCTGGAACTCTCTATATAGACCAGGCTGGCCTCAAACTCACAGAGTTTCAACTGCATCTGCCTCCCAATTGCTGGGCTGAGTGGTATATATCACCATGCCTGCACATTCCAAAGGCGATCTTGATGTTTGTCTGCATCAGGATCGCTCTGGATTTGAAGGTGAGGAGAGGTCCTGCATGTCTCTGTGAAACATGTGGAGAAAACCACAAGAGGACTTTGGGAACACTCATCACATTGTCTGCCAACTTGAGGAGGTGACACAGAAGAGGATGTCTGCCATCCTGAGGAGATGACAAAGAAGAGGATGTTGTGACTGAACGTCTGTCATTACACCTGAGCTGACCTCTCTATAAGTTCTAGAATTTTATGGGGAAAAAAGCTATTTATGGGAAAGAAATGGACATTTTGCTGGTGATTTTAGCTTCTTAAATGTGTAAATAATATATTTTGTTTAAGAAGAGATTGAGGGTGCAGCAGCACTTGCTTTTAAAACCAGCATTCCAGAGGCTGAGGCAGGTGGATCTCTGTGAGTTCCAGGACACCCTGGTCTACATAATGAGTTCCAGGACAGCCAGGGCTATGTAGAAAGACTCTATTCAAAAAAGAAGGAGGAGGAGGAGGAGGAGGAGGAGGAGGAGGAGGAGGAGGAGGAGGAGGAAGATATTGCCTTACTTTGGTTAAAAACAAAATTTGTGTTAGACCAACGAAAGCCCCAGGGTTCAATTAAGAGATATTAAGAGATAGATTTCTCCCTTTCCTTCTCCCTTTATCTTTCTTTCTTTCTTTCTTTCTTTCTTTCTTTCTTTCTTTCTTTCTTTCTCTCTTCCTTCCCTCCTTTCCTTCCTTCCTTCCTTCCTTCCTTTCTTTCTTTCTTTCTTTCTTTCTTTCTTTCTTTCTTTCTTTCTTTCTTTCTTTCAAGTTTAGTTCCAAAATAACAGTTTTGGAGATAAAGAGATGTCTCAGAAGTTAACACCACTTGTTGCTCTTACAAAGGTCCTAAGTTCAGTTCCCAGCACTTACATGGTAGTTCACAACCACCTGTAACTCTAGTTCCAGGGCATCTGGTGTCCTTTTCTGACTTCTGTGGGCACTAGCCACACATGTGGTATGTGTGTGTATGTGTGTGTGTGTGTGTGTGCACAAAACTCTCATACATATAAAATTAAAAATAAAATAATCTAAGAACCCACAAACCAAGTTTTCATCTTTTTTTTAATCCATCATCTCATTTTGTTAATAATTTTAATAGCTTTCCTTTTAACAAAATTGCTAACAAATTTTCACATTGTAAGTATCATTAATGGAAATCAATTGATAAGCTATAAAAACTTGTCTACTGCCGGGCAGTGGTGGCGCATGCCTTTAATCCCAGCACTTGGGAGGCAGAGGCAGGCGGATTTCTGAGTTCGAGGCCAGCCTGGTCTACAGAGTGAGTTCCAGGACAGCCAGGGCTACACAGAAAAACCCTGTCTCGAAAAACTAAAAAAAAAAAAAAACTTGTCTACTTTTCTTCCACTTTCAGAAAAGTCAATTTTCATTTTGTCTCGAGCAAGTAATTTAACAAAAATGTCTGTTTGCTTTTTTTTTCTCCAGAATTTTCACATTTGATGAAAAGGCACTAAGGACATTCATTTCAAGAAAGGTAAGCTAATTTTAACTAAATAACAGATGGCTCGGAGACATTTGAATTTTAAATGAGGAAGAGCGCTGCAGCTGCACGCATGCACTGTGTATCGAGCTTGTCAGAACCTCATTGGTAGGGATTTGTGATGTCTGGATCTTTATGCACAAGGTTAAAAAAATAAGCATGGTAGGGAGGAGGAACTGTACAAAAATTTTAGCTAAGAAGATAGCCAAAATAAAAGATCTTCAGAAGAATATACCATTACCTATTCAAAAGAAAATTGGCAATTATTATCAGGCTGTCACATCTACAAATTATTGATTCCCAGATAGAGTTTTCCCAAGACATGGAAATTATTTCAGGAGTTCTCCAGAGAAAGACTATGCTTGTGAACCTCACTGTGGGACTAAAGATTGCACGGTGTCACCCCACCTCAAGACCAAGTACTGTATAAGATCTGTCACTTCAGGCCCTTGTTTGACTTTGGAGAAAGGGTTTCAAGTACATCACACCTACTATTTGGCTAAGAATGACCTTAGACTCCTGATCCTCCTGCATCTAGTTCCCAAGTGATGTGATTATGGGCAAGTATCCCCATGCCCAGCTATGCCCTTCTGTTCATGACTCCCATAGTAATGCACTGTTGGAGAGCTTGAGCATCACTAATCTGAAAATACCTGCCTGATGTTTCAAAGCCAGAATGTATCAGGAACTAATGAAATACTGCAAGTGGAAGATTCCACATCCCCATGTGATGAACTATGTTTAAGACAGTTGCACAGAACAGTTTCTTCAGCATACTCTCCCGGCCCCCTGGCCCGGGGAGGGAACTCAGCTCCTGGAGGTGCAACACACAAACTTTGCTTCAAACACAAAATCATTAAAAACATATAAAGTTACCTTCAGCTCATGTTTAGAAGGTATGTTTGAGATATAAATGAACCTTGTGTTCAGATTTGAGTTTCATCTCCAAGATGACTGAACATGTAAATATTCCAAAATTTGAAAATCGCTACAGTTTGGATCTAGAATTACCTCCAAGGCTTGGAAATGTGTCCTTGAAGGGATTGTTGAGACTGTGACTACTTCCTGTCTTTCTCTTTCACTACACAGCTTTCTCAAGGACAATGATCTCTGCCACATGCTTGGCAATGATCTACTGTGACATCACATATCCAAAGCCATGGGGTCAAGTACCCATAGATTGAAATCTTAGAAGCCATGAGCCAAAAACTTTTCTTCCTTTTCAACAAAGTATCCTCAGGTATTTTGTCCCACAGATGCAAATCTGGCCAGTTTAATCCAAAGTTTAAACACTTTCAGTACCAGTCATTTTGGAAGGCAACTCAGATGTTACAATGTATAAAAAAAAAATAACAAAAAATGTTTATGACATTATTAGTTTGTAAACATTACTAAACTTAGTTTCTTATTTATCTTATGGACATTTATATACATATGTCATTTTAGTAAATTATTTTTGGTATATGTCCAATAAATATTTTGTATACCTTTAGAGATATGTGTACCCACTCTGGAAATAACAATTTTAGTTAGAGAATTAGACTCTCTGTCATATATTGGCATTTATAAGTGTCTCCATCCAACAGTATTGGACTATGTACTCTTGTCCTGTGTCCATGGTAACAGTTATCAAAATATATTCTGGTCCATAAAACAAGCATACATGCAGCTAACACACACACACACACACACACACACACTAAAAAGAAATCTTTAAACAAAAAAAGAATTAGTAACCATATACAAGAGTAATTCATCGATCAGAGGGTTCATGTGAAATGGGGCATCTTTGGGGACCAAGCAGGATTCAATAGGATTTCAAAGGGGTGGGAAACAGAGCAAGATCAAGAAGATTGTGAGCAAAGAACATGATGGGGTGGATTTAAATTAGAACAGAAAGCTGAGAAGCCTTTACCAGAACAATGGGTCAGTGATGAGAGGGACAGGAAGGCCATTGACTTTAATGAGTGGGCAGTGCATGGTGACCCCTAAAAGGCATATTTTAGAAGATATCTACTTACTATTTATAATATGCCTTTTGACTTTTGTGAATTGTTCCCTTCATAGTTTCTTGTGAAAACAAAACAAAACAAAACAAAACAAAAACCCCGAAAACCACTCAGTAGACAAGAACACTCACCACACAAGCATGAGGACCCCCGCTCATGTCCCCAGCACCCAAAGGAGAAGTGGAGCATGTGCCCCTGTAAGCCCAGATTGGAGGGGCAAAGTCAGGGTCCCAAGAGCTCACTGGCCAGCCAGTCTATCATCTTAAATTGGCAAGCTTCCAGTTCATTGAGAGACTCTGTCTCAAGGCAATAAGGCAGAGAATGATAGAGGAAGACACCTCTAACTTGTTGGCTCACACATGAATATACAAGAGTGCACATACCTACATACTCACATGCATGCAGAACTCATTACACACACACGATTTTTTAAAATATTATTTTTAATAATATTTTTTAAAACAGTACTTGTCTCAAAGGTGCGTACTAGGTCCCCACTGAAGGACTCAGTTTTCCCCAAAAGTAAGAATGACTCTTTATCTCTAACAAATGAGGTATCTTAAGAATCTCCACTTGTTTTGATAATGCAAGCCTCAAAACTTGTTTCTTTTAAAGCCCTCTAAGTTTTAACAGAGAAGAAACTCTCTGATCCTCTAAGAGGGGAAGAGGAAAGATAGATTTTGATAATTTTATGACCAAAATACAGTCAGTCCTCCATACATATGGGTTCCATTGAGGAATTCAATATGGAAATTTTTTGAGGAAAACCTCTGTATTGAATAGGTACAGACATTTCTCCCTGTCACTATTCCCTAAACAACATAGTCCAACTACATAATATCAACATTGCATTAGCAATCTTGAGAGATGATATAAAGTGTGCGAGAGAATTGTGAGGTCATATGCAAATACTAAGGCATTTTATATAAAGGACCTGAGCATCACATGTGTTGGTGACCTTGGGTGGCCTAAAGTCAATGCCCCATGAATACTGTGGGACCTGTTGATTTACCTGGTTTGTGCCAAGGTACACTACTTCTCAAGGAAACAGCTGTCGAAGGGTCTGTAAAGATGGCTTAACAATCTGTTAAGAGCATGTACGTCTCTTGCAGTGGACCAGGGTTCAGTTCCAAAGCAGCCATATCAGGCTGCTCACAACCATCTGTAGCTCCAGCTCCAGGGGATCCAATGCCCTCTTCTGGCCTCTGTGGACACCTACACTCAAGGGCATGCAGGAGCATGCATGTGCTCATGTGCATGCACACACACTACAAATTCACATACACACATGTAAAAATGAGATAAATCTTTAAAAAAGAGAAATGGATGTTGGAGACTCTTGGCTGGCCTCAGTGGCACAGGAATTGACCGTGTGGTGTGGTGTTTATGTTTAAGAAAATGTGACTCACAAAGAGGCAGCTTAGAGAGCAAGAGGACTCAAGCTGTGGTCGTCCCTGTCACCTTTCTTTCACCATACACAACAATTAGACCAAAGCTCTGTAGATGGTTGGATGAGGAGACTTCTCTTTCCATGCAACAATGTGTTTTTGTTGATTGTAGCTCATTGGATGACTGCAGTCAGGAGTTGAGTTGTGACACGAAATACAAACAATCCATATTACTCAGTGCCACCACCACCTCAGCTGTAAGCAGAATGATGTGAGTTACCTGACTGACATTTAAGTTGCATAAGTTACTTTTTCATCTCCTGGCATACTTGACATCCAAATCAAATATGGAAATGAAATTGAATGACAATATGTAAAATCTAGCTATTATAGTCTCCAAAAAGTACCAGGTTATTCAAAAATAAAAGCCAGAAAAAAAACCCTTGATTATGTTTTTATTTCTAGAATTGTATTCATATAGCTTGCAGTATTGGTGTGAACTCCTATAGCTTCCTTTCATAGTGAAGACCCTTTTCATCTTGTTCAAATCAGTAAGAAAAGATGAGCATAGTTCCTAACTATGAATAGGGTTCAGTGACTCGCCTACAATCTAGTAAGGCTTTGGGAGACTTTGGAAGGCTGTGTGCTCTGCACGTGACTGCAATGTGAAGTCTCCGGGTCAGAAAGCAGACTGCATTGAGAAAGGCTCAGTGACTTGCCTGACCTCATTCTTGCTCTTGTCCGATTCTCTCACCTGCACTGTGGCCTGGATCGAGCACTGGCTTCTAACAACTGACATTCCAGCAGGTGAGTCACTTCTGAGATGAGGTGGTAAAAACAGGGTGTCGGCTGTCTTGCTCACCCCTTCCTGTTTGCTCATCCTCAGGGAAGCCGGCTGCCATCTCAAGTGCTCTACAGAGAAGACCTTTTCTGTGGTGCAGAAAAAAGCGTGGCCTCTGGAGGAATTGAGGGTAAGCTTAACCATGTGAGTGACCTCACCAACAGACTCTTCCCAGCTGATTCACAGCCCAGTGAGCAATGAGTAATTATACCCATCCAAGTGCTCCCACAGAAAATGAGAGGGTGTTTGTTAAGGCATCAGATTGTGTAGTAACTTTGGAATGATTTAATTCGACAAACAATTTACACCATCAGGCTGGTTAAATGACACAGTTTGGGAAGGTGGTGCAGCCTTGTTGGAGGAAGTATGTCACTGGGTACAGGCACTTGTCATTCACTTCTCTCTGCTTCATGCTTGCTGTTAAAGATGCAGTCTGTCAGCTTCCTGCTCCTGCTGTCTTTCCTGCTGCTTGCTGCTATCTATGCCTCCCTTCCACGATAGACGATGAACTCTTATCTGGAACTGTGAGCCAAACTTAACTCTCTCTTCCTGAGGTCGCCTTTGGCTGTGATGTTTTATCACAGCAACAGAAACTAGTGAATTGCCCTAGGGACAAATGGGAAGATCTGTCATGAGCTGGAGAGCAACAATCAAATCTTTGTACTTAAATACTCTTGCACCAAATATCCTGTTGATTATTTGATAGGAGAATGGGGAAGAGGAAAGAGGATGAAGAAATTAACTGTAGCATACACTCAATCCCTGGAAAAATTAAACCAGACAATATGGAAAACACAGGTAAGAGGCTTTTGACACAACAGTTAGGACATAAAGAACGGTCAGTCTTCTTTTCCTTATGCTTACACTCAAGCTCATTTTAAAAACAATGTGAGGACTGGAGCAATGTCTCTGGGGTTTAGAATGCATATTTTGCTTATAGAGGACCTGAATTCAGTTTCCATTACCCATATCAGGGGACTCACAACCACTTGTAACTCCAACGCTAGGGAATCTGATGCCCTCTTCTGGCTTTTGGGAGCACCTGCACTCATGTATGTATAGCACATACCTATACACACACATACACACACACACACACACCTCGAGGCACCCAGTTTATCTTGTAGGTAAATTCTCCTTTTACTTGTGTGTCAAGGACCTGAACTCAAGTTGTCGTCAAGCTCAGAGACAGGCCCACTGAGCCATCTTCCCAGCCCTATTTTCATGCATTTTAAAGAAATCACTCAAAGAGGTCCCTATTGTTAGTTTAAGTGCATGCACATGTGGGGTGCACACAAAGAGGCTCCTGTAGTTAGTATAAATTCGTGCACACGTGAAGTTCACACGTGGGATGCACATGTGGGGTGCACTCGTGCTTTGCCGACATGTGTATAGAGGCTAGAAGCCAGTGTTGAGTGTCCTTCCTCAATTGCTCTCCACATCTGCTTATTTAGTTTAGATTTATTTATTTTTATTTTATATGTAAAAGTGTTTGGCCTGCATGTATGTCTGTGTGTCACATGCATGCCAGGTACCAGTGGGAGTCAGAAGAGGGAATCAAATCCTCTGGAAATGGAGTAATGGATGGTTGTGAGTTAAGATGTGGGTACGGGGAATTGAACCCAGGTTCTTATATGGGGCAACATGTTCTCTTAACCATTGAGTCATCTTTCCAGCTCCTCACCACCCACTCTTTTTTAGAGACATGGTCTTTCAGTGAACCTGAAGCTCACTGATCTGGCTAGGCATGGGTGCCTGGCTCCACGCCTTTCCCCAGGGCTGGAGTAACAGGAGCACACTTCCATCCCTAGCTCTCACCTGGGTCCTGAGGATGCAAACTCGGGTTGTGTGCTTAGCTGGCAGGCACGTTCCACCATCTCCTTGCTCATGATTTTGAACTCTACATCCTTACGAGTTTTCTATCTAGTTGGTCTATAAGTTACTGACAGGTTGAGAATTATAAATGTAATTGGTCTTTCTTCCTAGTTCTATCAGTTTTTTGGTTTCATGCTTTTTGTCTAGTACTCACCTGTTTTAAGTTCCTATGCTTCTCAGGCGATTGATCTTTTCCTAATAAAGAGCCTGCCTGTGTCTCTAATAATTTTCTTGGCTCCAGAGTTTCTTCATGTAGTATCAACCAGAGCTTGTTGATTTCTTTTGATTAATGTTTGCATGTTATAGCCTTTTACATGCTTTTACATTTAATATGTCCTTATCATATTTACAATAAGCACACTATAGTCCCTCATGTAGTTTGGTTTTTATTTTAAATTCACTTTGCCAGTTTAATCTTCTCATTGCAGTATTTATAATGAACACTTTTTTTTTTCTTTTTGGTTTTTCGAGACAGGGTTTCTCTGTGTAGTCCTGGCTGTCCTGGAACTCACTCTGTAGACCAGGCTGGCCTCGAACTCAGAAATCCGCCTGCCTCTGCCTCCCAAATGCTGGGATTAAAGGCGTGCGCCACCATCGCCTGGTGAACACTTATACTTAATGTAATTCCTGATCCATTCAGCTTAAATATGCCATTTTTTCTTTTGTTTTCTGTGTTCTATTTTTTTTCATTTAGTTTCTTCTTTGTACCATCCTTGTGGGTTACTTATGCAATTGTAACTAGGAACTATTTCTAGAATCTTTATGTCAGCCAACTAGCAACTTTGTACCCATTAAAAATAACCCTCTCTTTCCCCTTCAGCAGTAATTATTAAAGTATCTCTTTGTGTTCTTGTTATTATTAATTGGGGTTCCTAGGTTCACATTGTGTGATTCAATCATGGTCCACTAATGTCATCGTTTTACTAGTTCAAGACAAATATAGAAACCTCACTGTCTGTACTGGTTGTTTTTCTTGACAAACACCTAACATGAAGCAAGTGTTTGGGGCTGGAAAAAATGGCTCAGTGGGTAAGAACACTTACACGGCTTATGCAGAGGACTGAAGTTTGGTTGCCAGTATCTACTTTGAATGGTTAACAATTGCCTGTAATTCTAGCTCCAGGGGAATCTGACATCTCCTTTTGACCTCTGGGGACACCAACACACGTGTGCAATCAAGTTGGCCGTCAGAATTATCTAATACACCTCGCTTTGAATCATGCTTCATTCTGTTTACCACATAACTGTTTTTATCACCTCTACAGAACCTAGAATAGCGTCAGTGTTAAAATTATTATTAACATTTTAGAAACTTAAAATACTCAAAAAGAACCAAGCATGGTGATGCACGCCTTTAATCTCAGCACTCAGGAAGGAGAGGCAGGTGGATCTCTGAGTTCCAAACCAGCCTGGTCTACTAAGTGAGTCCCAAAGCAGCCAGGGCTACACAGAGAGACCCCATCTAGAGAAAGACAAATAAAACAGAACAGAACCAAAATAAACAAAACTTCTCTGGGGTGGGGGAGGGAGGGGGCATCGATGGGGTCTTCTTTCTTGTGGGTTCTTCTTGAGACACCGAAGGGGAAAGAAGCATCAGCAGAGGGTTGCTGTATAATAGTAAAAAGTTTACTTATCTAAGTTACTTTGCTACCATAGCTGTCCTGCCTTCGGTGTTCCTCTGAGGCCAGAAACTGCATGTCTCTGGCACTTAGCACTTCACTCTAAAACAGTAGGAAATTAAGTAAAGTATTAATTGCTAAAGCCATTTCCCTTTTATCCAGATGCCTCCTCCTGTCAGGAAGTTTGGAGCAATAAACTTCTACTGAACCAGGAGAAGAGAATAAGTAGCTACATATGATCAGTGCTTTGTGTATCTGTGCAGTCTCAGGTGTTACCAATAAATAGAATTTGTTCTGTTACTGGAAGAGAAAAATCTGAGTTCCCAACTACTGAGACCAGGTAGGGATCACATGGGCAGAAAGAAAAAGTTTTATATAAGCAAATATACATAAACTCACGTAAATTCATATATAGATTCATGCATGCAAATTTATACATTTCTATTCAAACCAGTTGGGCTCAGCTTGCATTCATTCTCACAATTACATACTTACACACACATCCATAGGTACATATGCATACAGAGCAAAAGACCAAGCTCCAGTGAAGAAAGAACTCACTCATTCTGAATGAAAGACGAGCTCCAATCTTTATTGCATAGAGAAAGAAAAAGCTTCAACCCTTTTAATGCTAAATGAATGGAAACCAAGTTTGTAAGAAGAAAGGTTTGTTCCTTTTTATAAGACTCAGTCTGCCTTGTTTTTAAGAAAGGACCTATTCTGTCCATGGAAAGGAGAAGTCTGCCTGCTCCTTCTGCTCGCTGAAGCTTCTTCTTTTTCCTCTTCCCTCTGCATTCTTCACATTGCTCTCTTAGTTTTTTATGCTACCTGTTGTGGGACCGTGAAAAGGATAGCTTGGTTTCTGGTAGAGCACTGGCTAGAGATGGCCAGAGACCCTGCAAGGGACAGCATACATTTCACCACACTCCTAGACTCCAGGCTCTTGACACTTGGTCTAAGACCTCCATTGATCAGCGCCTTTCAGTCACATAGGGCAACACCCCTACCAGCCCCTCCACAGGTAGAGGGCATGACACAGGCATCAGGGCCTCAAGAGATCTACATACTAATGAGATACCTAAAGGCCAGAGGGCGTAGCCAATTAAGTGTTCCTTCCCAGACCCCTCCTCCCTCCCCAGTTAACTCAGGTCTGCCTTGAGGGTTTTTTTTTGGGGGGGGGGGGCGGGGGGGGGGGGTGGGGGGGGGGGAGGGTGAGTGTGTGTGTGTGTGTGTGTTTGTGTGCAGCCAGATTCATCTACTTCCCGCCATGACAATAAACCTTTTGGAACCATGGACTTCTTCGTGTCTTTGGGGCCTGTCATGGAGAACCATAGAGGGGGCCTTAGAACTACCGAGCTGCTGCCTAATCTCCTGCTGAGGATTTCTCTATGTTCCCTCCACAGAGGCCACCAATTCAACCAAGCTAGCTGAGCCAGCACAAAGAGTCTCTACTGGAAGAGCTGTCGGTATGTCCCCAGTCTCAACTCTTTCAAAGCCACCAACAGTGCTTGGTTTCCCAGGAGTCTGAGACCAGTCAATCCCCACACACCTTCTTGTCTGGAGGTCCCCACTCAAAAGCCCTGCCCCCACGGGACCTCAGACTGAGATCTCCCCATGCCCAGGCAGAGCCTCCCAGCATCAGCCCGGAGCCACGTGGAACTGTGCCTTCCTGAATTGCCCAGGGCGGAAGACACCCTGAAACCACAACTCTGTCCAACAGGACCCATGCCCGCCCATGTGAGTGAGCTAACCACCCCACAACCTATAGTTTCTAAGTTATTCCACTCTGCATTCTCCTTCTAATCTTGCTCTCTTCTCCTGCTCTGATGTCACAATAATGCTCTTACTCTCAGTGCCTTTTCTCCCAATGCTATGCCTATACTTCTAAATCGAGTTCAATTCTGTCTAAAATGTGTTGTCTAAAAACTTCTCCTCAGATCAGTTCCCTGACTGTTCTTTATCCCCCAAGCTTATACATCTTTTCAGAATACATGATCACATGGTTAAAAGTTCATCACAAGTTCACACATAAAATCAAATCATAAATTAAAATAGAAGTTTACGACAGAGGATGTTTACATGCATATCTATTAAGAGTAATTATCTGGGGTGCTGGAGAGATGGCTCAGTGGTTAAGAGCACTGACTGCTCTTCCAGAGGTCCTGAGTTCAATTCCCAGCAACCACATGGTGGCTCACAACCATCTGTAGAGATCTGATGCCCTCTTATGGGATGTCTGAAGACAGCTACAGTGTACTTACATATAATAAATAAACCCTTAAAAAAAAAAAAGAGTAATTATCTGATTAAACATTCATCACCTGTCACAGCTCCACAGGTTCAGTGAAAGTTGAAAACCATAGCTAAGTTATTAGTGAAGTTTTGTATATCAATATTTTATCTTCTGTCCTAGCACCTATAATAAATCATTAGTTCCCTTTTTATGACTTTAGGTTAAATGGTTTACAAACTCTTGGAATGTACTCTGAGTAGGAGAAAGTCTGATTACTATCTAGAAGCAATCAACTGGTGTTACATGGGAGACTGACAGACTTCTGATTTCAATTTTGACTATCAGAAAAGGATCTAATAGCAGTCCCACTATAAAAGAGCTTAATAATCACTGATATAGTTTTAGGAATTCTTATAGGATCATCATTAAGAATTAAGAAGTCACCTATTTGTCTACATAGCATTACTACAAGACAGTACATCTTCGTGTGTCTGCAGAGATCTGCTCAAAAAGGTGGGCTAATGCCTAGTGATTGTTATATATGTTTAATAATAACAGGAAGAGCATATTAATAGCAGGAATCTTTCCTAAAATGAATTTCTCCTGGGCCTTGCCTACGGGGAAAATCTGTGGCAGATTATAATCCAAAGCAGACCATCTCAGGAAGATCACTGCTAGTTATTAGCTTCTCCTCTGATGGCTCCTGACACAAAAACAAGCAAAACTCAGGACAAAAAACCCCAACAACTCAGAAAGCATTTCTTCCTTCCTTCCTTCCTTCCTTCCTTCCTTCCTTCCTTCCTTCCTTCCTCTCTCTCTCTCTCTCTCTCTCTCTCTCTCTCTCTTTCTTTCTTTCTTTCCCTTGTTCTTTCTTCCTTCCTTCCTCTCTTCCTTCCTTCCTTCCTTTCTTTCTTTCTTTCTTTCTTTCTTTCTTTCTTTCCTTCTTTCTTTTTATAAATATGGTCTCATGTATCCCAAACTGGCCTTGAAAATGGCCTTGAAACATTTATGTACAAAGACAACCTTGAACTTCTAGTCCTTCTATCGCCACTGTCCATCAAAACTCCAGGCTCATTCAGTGCTAGGGACTGAATCTAGGGCTGGGTGCACACTAGGTAAGTGATCTACCAACCAAGCCACACCCCTTGTGCTGTTGCATGATGCAGTTTTCCATAGCTGTGCTTTCCTGCCTACTGTCTCAAAGTTCCATCCTTTCTCATTTCCTTTTCGCCTCAGGCTGTTGTTTAGTCACTTTCTGGATAGGTTTCCGAGGCTGACTTTTCTTAGCTGAGATGTTTTGATTTCCATTTCATCACTGGAAAAAACTTTATCTGGGCATAGGATTCTAGTTTGGTGATTTTTTTTTTGTATGTGTGTACTTAAAAATATTATGGGAGCTGAACATGGTAAAGCACATCTGTAATCCCAATGGTCTGGTGACTGAGGCAAAAGAACTGCCACAAGTTTGAGGCGATGTTGGGTTAGTGTGTAACTTCTCTGAGGGAAAAATGTATACCACTTCCTCAATCCCCAAAGTTTCAGGGAAAAACCAAACAAACCTGCTGTCATTCACAGTGGCATTTTCTATAAGTAACATCTACTTCTGCTTTCTTTCAAGAATTTTTCTTCAGCTTTAGATTCTAGCCATGAATGTGTGTCATGGCACAGATTTGCCTTATTCAGTTCAGCTTCTTGAATTTGTAGGTTCATGTCTTTTGCCAAATGAGGATACATTTTAAGGTCAAGTATCTCACAGATCTTTAGGACTCTGTTATCCTCCATTCAGATTGAGTGTGTTCCACAGTCTGTCACTGATCTGGCCCTGCTGTTCATTACTGAGTCAATACCACACAATTCTATTTGTTTCTCCTCTGCTTTTTAATTCTATTATCTTCTGTCAGTTTATTTGGCAATTTCTGTTTTTTTATTGAGGTTTAACATTTTATATAATTTACTATTTGTTTATTTATTTATTTATTTATTTGTGTGTGAAAGAGGAGAGAGAGAGAGAGAACACATGAGCATGTGGAGGACGAAGGATGACTCTCAGAAGTCATTTTTCTCTTTCCATCAGGTGGGTCTCAGGCTATTGGGCTTAGTGGCAACATTACCCAGTAAGCCATCCATCAACCATCTGATGAGTTTTAAACTTTTGATTAAGAAGGATTTTCAAATTATTGCTGAAGCCTTTTATGATACATATTTTAGTGTCCCTTTTAGGTTATTTAATATTCATCTCATCTCACAACTTAACGTATGTTGATTTATCTTTTTATACATTGTTTTCCTGGTTCTTGGATGGTTTTCTTTATGTATCTTGAACATTTTGAGTACCTTATTGTGACTTTGCTCTCTTCTTTCCCCTTCCCATCCCCTACTCGCCCTTTTCTCCACCCCATCCCTCAGCCCCACCCCCAATCATCTTGACTTTTAACAGACAGTGCCCCTCTGGGCCATGCTAACACAACTTTGACAAAACTGGAGGGCACAGACACCATGTAAATGCTGCAAAGTTTGGCTTCGCCCTTGCTATCCTGACAAACCCCCAGCTGAGCACTGCACCAGCTCCTTCTGATTGCTTTTGAGTGTGTGTCATTTTTGACAGCTAACTCTGCCCTGAGAATTCCTGAGTACTTCCTGTTTTTTTCTAGGCATGGGATGAAAGATCAGCTGTGAAGGCAGCCCTGCCAAAGTCACCCACGAGAGTGTTGGAGTGCTGCCTCCCACTTGTTGGGCAATGCCCGCGCGCGGGTATTGCAGGCAGTGGTGTGGGGGTGTGGGCGCGAGCCAGCGCGGGCGGGGTGGGGGCGGCACTTCCAGTGAGACTCAACAGCACAGACCCACGGCTCAGCACTCTCTGTTGACAATTCGGTCTCGCCTGCCCACACTGCCAGCGGCGACTGCAGGGTCTTGGGAGCAGAGACGCTGGGCACGCAGGACATGGCACAGGCCAGCAGCCCCTCGGAGGCGGTGTACGGGCCACTGTTGTCAGGAGAAAGTGTCCCGTGGCCCACTAGAGTGCAGAGAACACCGTGGTGGGCGGAAAAGGCTTCTCTCCCTCCCCCGTCCCACTGCGCAGACAGGGGTGTGTGCGAGTCTTGACTTACACAATGAGTCCAGGATTTTGTGGAGATTTAAGACATGTAGATTTATTGACATGGCGGTAGATTCGGATGGTGACAAACTCTCCCCAAAAATGCCAAGAGAGGTCTCCTTATATTAGAAGTGGGAGAGGGGCGGGGCCAGGGCTTTTAGGTAAATCTTGAGGCAGAGACCTGTTTCCCCACCCTCTACCTGGGCCTTCTGGGGGCGTGGCCAAACACTCCAGGGTTCCACAGCCCCACGCCCACTGCCACAAGTGAAGGGGTCAGGAGGCACGGAACATCCATTGCACCACCAGTGTCGGATTAGCCCAGGGCAGATACTGCTGGTCTGGCTTTCTGCTATTGGGCCGTATTTCTCCCTTTTTTGATGAGGGAACACAGACCTTTGTTTTGTCAAATCTGCTTGTAGTACTGGGGTGACTTGTTAGGATGTGGGAGGACTAAAAAAATGCGGGGAGTGTGCTGCCACACCTCTCCTTAAGTCCTGGGATGCCTGGGAATCCAACTTTGTCTCACCTTTAAATTTTTTTGTTTTATTTTTATGTGTACAGGTGTTTTTCCTGCATGCACGTCTGTATATCATATACATGCCTGGTGCTCTCAGACACCAGAAGAGATTGGGGGATTCTCTGGAATTGGAGTTACAAATGATTGTGAACAGTCTTGTGGGTGCTGAACATCTCACCTGGGTCTTCTGGAAGAACAGCCAGTGCTTTTAATCAACCACAGAGCCATCTCTCCAGCTCCTTTGTCTCCTTTGTCTTTATAAAATCTTGGTACTCTTATTCTGTGATGTGTATTTACGTGTGTGCATGAACACACACAGACATACCTCAGAAGGTCATTTGTTTATCTTGTTCTGGCTGGCCTGAAACTTTCTGTGAATCTCAGCCTTGCCTTGTCTTGTGTGACTTTGGCCTCTGCCTCTCGAGGGTCAGGATTACAGTCCTGTATCACCATGAAGAGCCCCAAAAGCCATTATAAAACGCTTGTTAGGGTTAGTAATTAGAGTCCTCTGTGCGATGTCAATATCCATGAATACTGTACTTCAGCAGTTCACATCCTAGGCTCCACGTCGCACAGATGCACACTGAGAGACAATGGCCGAAACAGAGAATCACCCAATATTGGAGAAGAAATGAACAAACACAAACCTTTGAGGGGGCCTAGGCATGGTGGCTTCTGCTGTAGCCCCAGCACTTCCTGGGGTAGAAGCAGGAGAATCAGGAATTCCAGGTCAACTTGGGATACATGAGACCCTGTCTTAAACTAAACAAACAAACACAGACAAAACAAAATACCACTTTTGGGGAAATAGTTTTTTTTTTTTAAGGTTTTTATTCATTTATTACGTACACTGTAGCTATCTTCAAATACCCCGTAAGAGGGCATCAGATCTCATTGTGGGTGGTTGTGAGCCACCATGTGGTTGCTGGGATTTGAACTCACGACCTCTGGAAGAGCAGTCAGTGCTCTTAACCACTGAGCCATTTCACCAGCCCGGGAAATAGTTTTTGACAGGAAAAATATGAGGTATAATTGAGGAATTGCTGAGACTGTATGGACACATTTGAGAGTTAACAACTCCAGGAGGGACCCAGTCATGGGGACCCAGTCACCCTTGTGAACTTTATTTCCAGGAATGTTACCCTTCCCCCCAAATCCCTTGGGACTTCTAGAAGAAAGAGAGGCAAAGCAGTCATATTGAGCTATGCCATATCATCCAAAAGTAATGAAAAAGAAATCTTGAAAGAAAGGTATAGAGGACAGCATCTCACCCACAGAAAAGCAAAGAAAAAGACTGCAACCAACTCAGGAACTAAGCAAGCAGAAAGAAAGCAGAGCCAAGTCCTTAAAGTGTGGAGGAGAAAATATCAAGAACAAAGAATTCTGTACTCCGTGGAAGTATCCCTCTAAAGAGATGAAGATAGGCAGAGCAGGTAGCCTGATGGATAGAGCGCTAGCCTAGCATGCATGAAGCTCTAATCCCCGGTGTCACATAAACTGGATATGGATGTACATGCCCACAGTCCCAACACTTAAGCGGTAGAAGCAGACAGACTGCAAATTAAAGATCATCCTCAACTACATAGTGAGTTTGAGGGCCAACCTGGGATACATGAAATCCTGCCTGAAAACAAAATAAAACAAGACAAGAATGACAAACCAAAACAGAGAGTAAAGGGAGTTGAGGGAGGAGAATCAAAGAGTTCAAGGTCATCTTCAGTCACGTGAAGTTCCAGGCTAGCCTGAGCTACTGGTGTCCTTGTTAAAAAAAAAAAAAAAAGTAGAGAAATAAAGACTTTCTTTAAACCAAACCAAAACCCATCAATAGTAAACGGATACTAGTAAATGCAACAAAAACTTCTCCAGAAAGCGAGGAAAGTAAAGAAAGAGATGAGATAAAAATCTTACTTTTCTTACTTTTAAAAACGAACTTACTTTATTTTCGTCTGTGTACAAGTGAATCACATGTGTATGCAGGCACAGAGGCTGGAGGAGAGTGTCCCATCTCAAGGAGCTGGAGCTGCAGGCAGTTATAAGCTGCCTGACCTGGGTACTGGGAACTGAACTCAGGCCCTTGGGAAATGTTACAAGTATTCTTAACTGCAGAGTCTCTCCTGCCCACCCTTATTGCTCTTAACTGACATAATAGTTACAAAATTGTAACAACAATTGTAGTCAGTGTTTTAAATATAAATTTCAGTAGCCGGAAGGAAGAATTAGGACCAGTGTGTTATTCTAAAGTACTCATTCTACCACTGGAGTGCTATAGTGATATTTGAAAGTGAACTTGGGTTGGTGATAAAGGTGTGTTAAAAACACTGGGGCAACCGGTGATGAGGAAGGAGAGCATGTGGAGTCATGCGGAGGAGCAGCATCTTGTTCAATGGGTGTGGTGCTACACAAAGCGTTTACACAGGGAGGGCGAGGAAGGACGAGACAGAAACAGGGAGACAGAGATTGCAAACTAGACGGAATAGGGTTTTAGTGGTGTAGGGTCAATCCTAACTAAGGTTTAGTTTGTTTATTGTTATTAGCTGAGGTTCAAAAGCTGGAACTGTGGTGAATATAAACTCTATGTTCTTATCACAAGGCCATACGACTTAGGATAAATTATCTACTATTTACTGGAGAGTACATCTTCACAAACAAGCATGCAAACATTTGCTTTCTTGAGATAGCCACTTATCTGAAAGATTTTGAACTCAAATTCTAGCTTTATTATCAGCTGTGTTCTCGTTCTCTCTCTCTCTCTCTCTCTCTCTCTCTCTCTCTCTCTCTCTCTCTCGGTGTGTGTGTTCATGTCTGAATATGTGTATGCACAGGTTCACATGCATTTGTGTATACATAAAGAGAAAAGCTGGCACTAGATATTCCTCAATTACTCTCTACTTTATTTTTTAAAACAGGGTTTCTCACAAAACCTGGAGATCACCAGTTTGGTTAGACTAGCTGGACAATGATCTCCAGGAATCTGTCTGAGTGTCTGTCCAGTGCTTAGGTTACAGATACACTTGACTATCTCACACTTTTTTTTTTGAAAAATTTTTTCATACAAAATCTTTTGACCATTTTTTTCTCTTCTCCAACTACTGCAAGATTCTCCCATGATCTCTAGCCTCTCAAATTTATGTTCTTTTCCCTCTCTTTCAAAAAAATAAAGAAACAAAACAGCAACAATAAAAAGAAACAACAACCCCACACAAAAGCACAAGAACAAAAATTATAATAAGGAAAAGACTAATAAGATATTTTGAAAAATCAACAAACCAAAATGAAACAAAACATCCACAAAAACACCACTGAGTTCCTTTTGTGTTGGCCAACTATTCCAGGGCCGGGGGCTGCCCTGAAGTGTGGTTAAATATCAAAGAGACTCTGTTGGAAAAGCTCCTTTTCCTTTGTCAGGGGGTATCAATTGCAGATAGCTTCTCAGTTAGGGGTGCTCATCTGTGTGCAGGGACCCATGTGGTTTGAATCTGTGCAAGTCTCACACAGCCCCTTCAGTCTCTGTGAGGTAATAAACGCATCAGTCTTGTGTCTGAAAGACACCATTTCTTTGGAGTCATCCACCTTCTCTGGCTCTGATACTCTTCCCACCTCCCCTTCTTCACCTCTTGATTCCTGAGCCTTGAGGGAAGAGGTTTGAGTAAAACACCCTATTTAAGACTAAGTGCTCTATCTCACTGCCTACACAGTATCCAGTTGTGGATTTCTATGCTAATTGTCATGTATTGCAGGAAGCATTTTTATGTGGGCTGAAGTAGGCATTGATCTATGGGTATAGAACTATGCCATTAGGAGTTATTTTAATGTTATGTTCCTTTAGCAAAATAATAGTAGTAGGTTTTCCACTCGAGTCATGGCCTAGCTAGTCTCTGATTCTATTTAGCAGTGTCAAGTATGGGTTTCATTTCATGGACTGGGCCTTAAATCTAAGCAGAAAGCGGTTGGCAGCTCCTATAACATTTGTGCCACCATTACACCAGTATCTCTCCCAAGCTGTCAGCTGCAGAGTCTGTAGCTGGATGACACTGATGAGTACGTTTCTCCTCAGGTAGCATGCAGGGTGCCTTCTAGTACCATCACTGCTAGTCAGTAGATGAAGCTTCTAGCAGGGCACCAGCTGAACTTTTTTTTTTTTTTTTTTTCTCGAGACAGGGTTTCTCTATGGTCCTGGCTGTCCTGGAACTCACTCTGTAGACAAGGCTGGCCTCGAACTTAGAAATCCCCCTGCCTCTGCCTCCCAACAGCTGAACTTTTTTATGTGGAAGGACATAAGTGTTGTCTTCAGCAATAGGGCCTTACTCTCACGTTGTAGAAAGTAGCCAGTGTGACGCGCGCATGTAGTGTCTCGCCGGCAAGAACGTGCACACACACACCAGAATCCTTCCGTATGAACACGTTTATTCCCAAAAACCAAAATGGCGGAAGAAGACGAAGAAGACCTGGGGTGGCACTGCTTATAAACCCTAGAGCGGTGTATTCACCTCTGATTGGCTGCTTACTCGTAGCGCGCCAAACGGCGTGGGATGGGCTTTAACTTTGGCGGGCTTTTACCATGGCACATGCGCAATTTACTTGTTTACTAGGAAGAATTATGGCTGACAGCGCCACCTAGCGATGGCGGACTTTGTCAGCACCCGCCGCGGCTCCCAACAAGCCAGTAGCTTGGACAATGGCCTATGATGTTTGGGTGTCCCATAGGGTCCCTTTGGCCAATGACTCAACAAGATAGAACTCATTCCTATCACTGCAGACTCTACTGTGATTTAAGATATCTCGTCGGGACATCGTCTCCCCTATCATTTGGTGACTCCATTTGGATTCCTTCTGTTTATGTTAGGAAGTTTCTACAATAGTAGGTTTATATATGGCTTTTCACATGGCCTTTAGTGTTAGTTGTCCCAACCCAAATTCTCTCTTCTACCCTTTTCCCCCCCTCCTCGCCCCCCATTTAATGTTCCTACTCCAGTTTCTCCTTCATCTGTCCATTATACTTTATTCTATTACCCTTTCCATGGGGGATCCTCTCTGGCCCCTTAGTAGGTACCTAACTTTTGTGGTGATTTGGATTACAATATGTGTCCATGTGTGTGTATGTGTGTGGTGTCTTCATCAGTTTATACATACCACATATGCAGATGCCTGAAGATGCATATCAGATTTCCTGAAACTGGAGTTACAGGTAGGTGTGAGCCACATGATATCGGTGTCAGGAATCCAACCCTCTTCAAGAACAGTAACTGCACTTAACTCTTGAGCCATCTCTCTAGACAGAGAGTCGCATATTAAAAACAGAACACATTTCATATTTTCAGCCCTCTGTCAGTGGCAGCTGTTATTAGAAACGAACACCTTCCCCCAATCCCAGCAACTTTGCTCCGTTCCTATAATGAGGAGGTCATGATTAGAACTCAAAGCTTTCAGAAGCAGGGAGAATGTAACTTCCCACACTGATTCCATTGTCAGCATCTCATGTTATTTAAGAAGCACTGACATCCCTGTCATTCAGAGTTGGTGGGAACAAACTTACAACTCATCTAAGTTACCCATTTTATAGATAAGGAAATTGAGGAATTGAAGGCATTGAAGGAATTACTTCAAGGTTACAGTGTCAGTACCCTTCTTGCTCTACCTGGCAAAGCACACAAATAAGAGGTCAGGAAACAAAGACATCCAGATTACAGAAAGAAAATGAATCCAACTAATAAAACCCAAAGGAGCATGTCCACAGGGCATAAATATCCCTGGGGCTGAGTACCAGACACAGGGACCATCCTCTCCTGAACTCTGGCAGGGAGTAGCATTTGCTTGGTAGCCAGATTAGAACCATGCTAGCCTGAAAAGTAGTGAAGGCGGTGCTGGGCGAGCTTGGCTGCTGTGCATGGGCTAACCTCTGTTAACGTTCATGGGGCAGAAAGGGGGGCAGGTTGGCATAAAAGACACATGCCGTTTCTGCACTGCTCACTGATCCTAGAGAGTAGGTCACAATGCAATCAAACATCATTCATCCAGCTGGCAAATGTCAATATTTCCCAGACCATACCGTGGATACAAAGAGCAGAAAGCTTTCACATCGTGGATACACACCACTAGTTATTATGCTTTCATTCACTTCTGAAGCTGGTCTTAGCGGTAATTTCCAGACATGAATATGATGAAAATTGATTTTGTGAAATATTGAAGAGGAACAATTTTTTCATGATTCAGTATTTCTTTTTTTTTTCTTTTTTTTCTTTTTGTTTTTTTCGAGACAGGGTTTCTCTGTATAGCTCTGGCTGTCCTGGAACTCACTCTGTAGACCAGGCTGGCCTCGAACTCAGAAATCTGCCTGCCTCTGCCTCCCAAGTGCTGGGATTAAAGGCCTGCACCACCACCACCCGGCGATTCAGTATTTCTTAATAGTGCATTTTGTCCAGTTGCCCTTCCCCACTAGCTGTGACCTATAACAAAGCCAGGCCCTGACGGCCAGGTCCATGAAAACCTTGCTGACTCATTTTTGAAACCTCAACCAGGGTCTTTCTTATCCTTATCTCAAAATACATTTTGCAGAAAAATATTTTTTTAAGAAAGTAATTTTTTTTGTTGTTTTTGTTTTTCGAGACAGGGTTTCTCTGTGTAGTCCTGGCTGTCCTGGAACTCACTCTATAGACCAGGCTGGCCTTGAACTCAGAAATCTGCCTGCCTCTGCCTCCCAAGTGCTGAGATTAAAGGCATGTGCCACCACTGCCCGGCAAAAAGTAAATTTTTAAAAATATTTTTCAAATTTGAGAGATGGAATTTAGGGATTTTTTGTCTTTTTTTTCTTTATTGGTTGTTTTAGTTGTTTACATTTCAAACGATATCCCTCCTTCCCAGTTTCCCTCCACACAGCCCCATTTCCTCCCCTTCCCCCTGCCTCTATGAGGATGCTCCCCAACTCACCCACCCACTCCCGCCTCAGTACCCTAGCATTCCCTTACACTGGATCTTTGAGCCTCCACAGGACCAAGGGGCTCCCCTCCCACTGAAGCCAGATAAGGCTGCTACGTATCCAGCTGGAGCCATAGGTCCCCCCATGTGTACTCTTTGGTTGGTGGTTTAGTCCATAGTAGCTCTGGGGTGTCTGGCTGGCTGCTATTGTTGTCCTTCCTATAGAGTTGCAATCCCCTTGAGCTCCCTCAGTCCTTCTTCTAAATCAGTCTGCTCTTTTATGTCCTGGTTTGCTTTTTCTTGCTGTGCTAAAGGTCACGACTAGAAGCAACTTGAGAAGGAAAGGGTCTATTTCCTCTTAAAATTCCCCAGCGGAGTCTACTATTGAGGGTGTCAGGGCAGGAACTCAGGGCAGGAGCTGAAGTCTCCTATGAAGGTTGCTTGCTGGCTTGCTCTTCATGGCTTTCTCAGGCTATTTTCTTAGACACTGCAGAATCCCCTGTCCAGAGGTGGCACACCCTCAGTGAGCTGGGCACTACTGCACCGCACCGATCATTAACCAAGAAAATATCCTATGTAGAGTCGCACTGTGTAGACTTGCACTGTGTAGACTTGCACTGTGTAGGCTTGCACTGTGTAGACTCGCACTGTGTAGACTCGCACTGTGTAGACTTGCACTGAGTAGCCTCCCACTGTGTAGACTTGCACTGAGTAGACTTTCACTGTGTAGACTTGCACTCTGTAGACTCTCACTGTGTAGACTTGCACTGTGTAGACTCGCACTGTGTAGACTTTCACTGTGTAGACTTGCACTGTGTAGACTCGCACTGTATAGACTCGCACTGTGTAGACTTGCACTGTGTAGACTCGCACTGTGTAGACTTTCACTGTGTAGGCTTGCACTGTGTAGACTTGCACTGAGTAGACTTTAACTGTGTAGACTTGCACTGTGTAGACTTGCACTGTGTAGACTCGCACTGTGTAGACTCGTACTGTGTAGACTCGCACTCTGTAGACTCGTACTGTGTAGACTTGCACTGTGTAGACTTGCACTGTGTAGACTTGCATTGAGTAGGCTTGCACTATGTAGACTTTCACTATGTAGGCTTGCACTGTGTAGACTTGCACTGAGTAGACTTTAACTGTGTAGGCTTGCACTGTGTAGACTTGCGCTATGTAGACTTGCAGGTTCCTCTTCCTATCTAACGCTAGCTTGTGTCTGACAAAACACCAGGACATTTTATTTCTATTTTAAAACGTTGTGTGTGCTGTGTGTGCTCACCTGTGTGAGTGAGGATAGGTACATGTCACGGCACGTGTAGATCCAGGGCACAACCCTGGGTGTCAATCCTTACCTTCTAACTTATTTGAGGCAGTAGATCTTGTGGTTAGCCACTGAGTGCACCAGGCTCACTGTCTCACGAGCTTCTATATAGTCTCCTATTTCTGTCTCCAGTCTCTCTGTAGAAGTGCCAGGATTACAGACACAACTGCGGCATCCAGCTATATGTGGGTTGTGGGTACCTAGACTCCAGTCCTCAGTCTTGTATAGGACATGCTTTACTCCCTGAAACTTCTCCCCAGGGCAAAGGAGTTATTAAAAAAGAATAACATTTTCTTTCTTTTTGTTGTTGTTACTGAAAGACAAAATCAGTTCATAAAATAGTGGAGTTGGGGATGTAGCTCTGTTGGCAGAATGCACAAAACCCTGGGTACCACATGGAATCTGATGTAGTGGTATATTTGGAATACCAGAAGTATCAGCAGTGGGACGTAGACACAGGAAGATCAGGAGTTAAGTTCATCTTTGGCTACATAATGAGTTTAGGTCCAGCCTGGGATACTTGAGATCCTTTCTCAACAATAAAATAAAATAGTAAATACAATGAAATCTCTCTTTGGTAAAGAATGCAAATGGAGGTGTCTCCATAGGAATAGCTAGGGAAATTCATCCCAAAGCTGTTCTTCTAAACTCCCCATCCCAGGTCTTGGGATTTCCAAAGATTTTTTTTGGTTGTTTTCTAGTTTTCTTAAAATTAATATGTATTTTGAATCAAAAGATAAAAAACTCCCTTTCCATATTAATTAGTTGCCTTGTTGTTGCAACCAACTATTGACCAAAGCAATGCAAGGAATGGTGTATTTTGGCTCAAGAATGAAAGGAAGAGGCATAGAGTAGGAATAAAGTCATGGCAGCAGGAGTGTGAAGTGTCACATTGCAGCCACAGTCCAGAGGCAGAGAGACAGACAGTGCTGCTGCTGCTCAGCTGGTGTTTCCTTTTTATTCGGTCTGGGGCATAGGTCATGGTATGGTGCCCATTTACATTTAGGGAGGGGGTCTTCCCGTATCAAATAACCTAATCTAGAGCCGCCCTTACCGGCATGCTTAGAGGCTCCTAGTGATTCTAGATCTTGTCAAACCGACAGCCAACATTGACCACCACACGCCACTCCTTCCATTTGGCCTGGTTCGGGGATAAAATGTAGGGTCTTAGGCATGCGCATGCTCTCTTAGCTCTTCTTCTTGTTTTAGTTAATGTTTGTTTACATACCACAGTCAGAGTTACAGGAGAGGAGAGCATCAAAGCAAAATCCAAAATAACTGCAAAGAAAAGACTCTCCATGCTGAACAGAACCCAGTCCCAGGAGTCCATTCAACATGACGAAGGACTTTCCTATGTGTATAAATTTCTTGTTATGGTTTTTAAAAATGGAAAAATCATCGAGATATTATCTGCGGCTATTCTGGAGACCGAGTGCTCCCCTCCCCCCGTATCTGTTACTTTGTTCATCACTGTAAAAAATGTTTGCCAGAAACAACCATCTGCTGATGGTTTCAAGGGGGGTCCATCCAGATTCCTGTACCAAGGAAGAACATGGCTGTGGCAGAAACCTGGAATGGAGAAGGATCTTCCTCCATAGTGGGTGCGAATCTGAGATCAAAGAAGGGATTGGGAACCAGCTGTAACTTTCAGAGGTTCACCTTCGGGACTTGCTTCCTCCAGTGAAGCTACGTATCTTACAGTGTCCAGAAATTTTAATTTAAGTAGCTACATATGGCTGGTACTTTGTGTATCTGTGCAGGCTCAGGTGTTATCAATAAATAGAATTTGTTCTGTTCCTGGAAGAGAAAAATCTGCAGCATGGGGGTTGGCATGAATGAGCTGTGCTCAGCTCACACTGAGAGTAACAGTGCTGGGTAGTAGGATGGGGCTGTGACAGGTTACACTGGGCATCTTGCAGCTCACTGGATTTGAAACTGCAGTTAACGGAGAGTTATTACTTCTGATTGGTGGCTAAGAATAGCTCTTACATGTACCAGGCATTATGTTGAAGGCCTTACATGGATTATCTCATTTAGTTATTCTACCAACCTCTAGAAAAAGAGAGGGGAAGAAAGGGGGGGGGGGTGGGAGGAAAGTGTGTGTGTGTGTGTGAAACTATCAAGGAGCTCCTTGGACCAAGGGGAAGAACAAACAAGATTTGTCTGTGCAGTGTGGCAGGTCAAGAGGGAAACCACTTCAGAGGGGTCAAGTGAAGGTTGCTAAGTCAGGTCCATACCATCCCCAAACAGGAAGAACTAAAGTACAGTGAGGCAAGGACACTCTAGACAGAAGTAAGACGATGCCAGGCACCCTCAGGCTTGTTTTACAAAGGAAGAGGGCCTTTTGTTCTCTTGGATGCCTGAGCACTTTCACAAAATGGATGGTAGCTAAAAAACCTTTTGAGGAGAATGGCAAGATTGCTGGAGCTAAATGGTTTTTATTTTCGAGAAGTAGGAATCAGAGCCATCTGCCAAGAAAGAGGACTAAAAGCAAATGGCCTGATGAGGAGAAAAGAGCCCTGAAATACCATCAGCTGAACTCCCAAATATCCAGTACTGTTTATCATTAAAGGCCATCATATATATTATCCCATTAAGTCTAACCACCCAGTTTCCCCCCACTTGCTGCTACATTATAAACACGGAAATTGAACTTCAAAAAGGTTACCACCTTAATTAAAGGAAAACAAAGACTGTCCGCCAGGGTGCTGGCAGTGTTCTAGAAACAAACAGGCCACAACAAAGGGGGTTACCCTTCACAGTTTTACTTAAGCGGTGCAAGCAAAACAAGCACAACTCCAAACTATTATTATTTTAGACTTTGACAATGATGTGAGAGAAAAAAATGGTGCTGTAAGAGATACGATGGATTGATGTAGAAAAATCGGGGAGGCAGAGGTAGGAATGCTATGAGCAGGCAAGCAAGTTGGGACTTCAGGTCCAGGAAGGCAGACTCTCCCAGGCCCAGGCTGTGAGACAGGGACTCAGTAAAAAGCTAGTAGAGTAGACGCCTGGTGAGCAAGAGGGCACAGGCCAAGGCCAGAACCCGGTGGTAAACCAGGGCAAAAGCCTTGTGCCAAGGTAAGGGTAAGGAGCAAGGAGCAAGGGTCAGGTTGCTCAGCTCGCCCACGCGTGTTCGTGACCGCCGCCAAGACGCCCAGCACGAGGACAAGGTGACAAGAAAGGCCACTCGCAGGCCGAGGGGAGACAGGTAACCAGAACTAGCCAACGCTGGACGTGGGCCATCCCTCTAAGAGCAACCACCGTCCATCGGTGAGCGACCCCGCCCGGGCCCTCCGCCACCCGGAGGCCAGATTGACAGCCTTTGGTCCCGGAGGCGGGCCTCTCAGCCGAAACTCTGGTCACGATGCCATGCGGAGATAACACAAATTGCAATCAGGGCGAAGTCTTGGAGAAAACAGCCCGTTGATTTCTGTCCTGTTTCCCCTCGCGGCTTCCCAGTAGAAGCTCCTAGCTCCTCTCTTCAAGCTACCCCCCTCCAACAGCGAGGGCATTGGTTTGGCCCCTCAGTCTGGATTGGTTGAAGTTTTACGCCTCGGCCAGGGATTGGAGGATGTTTGTCTCGCTCCTGGGCCCTGCGTCGATTGGTCAGTCTTCTGCTTCTGGGCGGAGCATCCGGGGACGGTTTCCACCCTCTTGTTTACCGGCCGCGTAGTTGACGCGATCGCTAAAGTTCCCTGTTCAGCTGCGCGGGCCAATTGCTCGGCTCGCTCCGCCCTCGCCCCGCTCCCTCACGGCCTCCTGCGTGGTACGGCCCACACCTTCAGAACGCCGGCTCTCCCTCCGCCCGCGCCTGCCCGCTGCTCCCCCGGACCCCTCGCCAAGCCCGCGCTTGGTACAGCCCGCGCCGCCTCCTCCGCTCGTGAGGGAGGCTCGACCCCCTCCCGGGCCGCGGCTCTTGGTGCCGCCCGGGAGAACCAGGTCATCGGCCGGTTCCCGTGAAAACAAAAACAATCGGCGGCGCCGCCGGGGGGCGGCCGAACGCGGCGAGCCAGGGGGCCCGGGGCGAGAC
>NW_021604591.1:14564883-14622409 GCF_004785775.1 Grammomys surdaster
CGAGCGAGCGCGAGCGGCGGGGCCGGGGCGCCATGGGGCGGGCGGGCACTGGCTGCGCGGGGCTCCCCCGGCGCCGCGGCTAGCGCGCCCGCCTTGCCTTCGCCTCTCGCGCCGCCCGCCCCCCGCCTTGAGGGAGGAGGAGCAGGACACGGCCTCGGTGGGGCCCGGGCCGAACCACTGTGGACCCCCGGGCGCCGGGGAGCCGAACGCCGCGGTCTCCGGAATGGATCAGTGCGTGACGGTGGAGCGCGAGCTGGAGAAGGTGCTGCACAAGTTCTCGGGCTACGGGCAGCTGTGCGAGCGGGGCCTGGAGGAGCTCATCGACTACACCGGCGGCCTCAAGCACGAGATCCTGCAGAGCCACGGTGAGGGCGGCCGCGTGAGCGCGCGCGGGTCGGGGCCCTGCGCTGCGTCTGCTGGTCCCCAGGCCGCGGCGACTTTTCCTCCTCGCGCGGACCCACCCGGAAACGCGGTGGCCTGGGGGAGCAGTCCGCTGCACACGGCTCGGGGTGGCGGCGGCGCGGGGGGGGGGGGCGGTCTTGCGTGGTCCTGCGGGCCGCAGGTGTGCGAGTGATAAAAGAGGGTCTGCGGAGGACTTTGTCTGATTCTCGGCCTCGCAGACTTTTTTTCCCCTGGTGGTTCTTAGTTGAATGTTCTTAGCTGTGGGTTTCCACAGCAGCCGCTGCTGCAACTTCAGAGTTGGAGTGATGTGGGCAGGCAGCTCTTCTAAACTCAATTCCTAGGAAGCCGGCCGATTTGAACCATTCAACACCTCTGCTGTAGCCTCTATAGAGACCGACGGAGCAGTTGTCGAGTTGTTAGTTACTTGACTTACCTGGTCCAGTTTGTGCTTGTTAATAATTCTTTCAGAAAACGAGTTTTCCTTAGAAAGTGGTTTGCCTAGGTTGTTTCATCAGTTGCCCTACGTCTTGTAGCACAGATGCCAGGGCTAACTTTGGGAAAGGTTTTTGTGTTTTAAAAATAACATTAAAGGTCTGATACTTTGGAGCCACAATGCTGACTCTTTCTGAATGAGAGGTAAAGGACTTGTAATATTATGGATTTCTTCAAGCGATCGGGTCCTTGTCAGTTTGTGGGCTGAACAGAAATTAAAGGGGGGATATTTACTAGTCAGGGAGAAATGCGGATGGAGCAGGTGAGATTAAGGCAGTGTTAGCCCTGCCTCTCTCCTTTCCACTACACCTTGATTTCCCAAACATATCAGTTGTGGATGACTGCTCCTCCCTGGTAAAGGAGTCTGACAACTTCTGACACAGTTGTCAATTTGGAACGCCATATAAATATATGGAAAACATGTTGATGGCTGCATGTGTAAAAGATTATTGAACTGGTGGTGATGATATACTTGATCCAAACAGAAGAAGGTGGAGTGTGAGGAAATCTGGTGAATTTTGACTCATAAGATGGAGTTCAAGGGTTTGATGAACATAGAGCAAAGGTCTTGATGTATGTGAGACTAAAATTGGTTGTTTTCTTTTGCGTGTGGTGTTTTGAGGTAGAGTCTCACTGTGTGGCCCAAGCCAGGTTTGAATTTATAATCTTGTCTTCATCTTTCTAGTGTTGGGATTCCCGGTGTGCCCCCTGTGTTCTCAGACATTTCTAGGAGGACAGTGGAGATCATAGGATGTGAGATGAAAGATGTCAGGCTCTCAACACAACCAAAGTAGAGCAGACAGGAAAAGGGCAGAAAAGGATAAAAAGAGGCTGCTTAGCTCTGGTACTTGACATTTTGTGGACAAACCAGATTATTTCGAGCTAAGAATAAAATAGTGCACACTGAAGTGGAAGGCAGTCAATCCAAGGATGGTCTAGTTCAGTGCTTAAAGACACCCAACACCCTCCTTTCCCAGAGGATATCGATGCCTTTTGACCAAAAAGGAGGAAGCCAGTAGGGAAAGAGAATGAGCATAGGGCCTACACCTGGAGAGGTAGAAGGAATGGTCCCTTTTTGGGGACCAGATCAGAGATTGAGGGGTTATTTGAGAGAGAAAAGATGGAAAACAGAGTCCTTTCCAGAAGAGTGAGTATGAAAGAGGAGAGAGGTGGTTGTGAGGTTGTTTTAGGGAAGTTGTAGTCAAGTTCCAGATGGTTAAAATGATAGTAAAAATTGCCAGGTCAGGGATTTTAGGCCTCTTTGCTGGTAGTGAACTTTTCACAAAACCTGTGGTGTGAGGGGAAGTAGGCATAGTATGCCATGCTGTTAGAACACGTAGTTGTGCTTGTTCTCTTGATTGGCAGCCTCTCTCTCTGGCTCTCTCTCTGTTTTTTTTTTTTAAAACATTCCTGTGTAACAAATGCCTGCCAGTCCTCTATGGCATCACTTATTTTCCTTTAATCACTTGAATAGGAGTATGTACTGAAAGGTAGTTTAAAAACATGGAAGAAATGCATACAGATACTAGGTCTGGTTTTTAAGGTAGTCTTTTTTTGTTTCTTTTGAGTAAAGATAAACATGCTTTGGTATTTGATTGTGGGCTTCTTGAAGCAACTAATTTCTAAGTTCAAGTTTCAAGCAGGTAATGGGCAGTAGATATTATATTGAATCTCAAATATGCCCCTTTCAAAGGTGTGCCTATTGAAAGCAGAGTTTACCTCTCTATTTTAAGGCTTGGAATGTGCCTTCTGGGCAAGTAATCTGGTAGGCTACTGTGATCTGACAGAGGCGCTCCAATTGGGCTTCTGTCAGGGTTCTCAGGACCTTATGCTCCAAGCTTCTGAGTGATAGGTAATATTTCTGGGAGAAGAGAAAGTAGGACCTGCCAGATAGGATAGGGGACAGTCATTGTGTCATACTGGTAGGTGACTTGTGTTGCAGAAGCATCTTCTACCAGAAGTGGGAAATTAGTCCAATTTTATAAAGCTATAATTCCTTAGGTTTACTCGAGTCTACAGTGGGATGTCTGAGGTAAAAGGGATCATAGACAACGATATTAAATGAACGTAGCTAGAGAATCTGTTGGAAACTGGTTGTAAGTTCTTCCACCTTGTCGCATCCTTCCTCCAGGCTGTACACATCAGCCTTAGGGGCTGACCTGGAACTGTCCAGCCAGCTCAAAATGACCTCTCTGTAACCTGAAATTGTTCCATGTGAAATTTCTGTGTTAGCTATGTCTTTTTAAAATGTAGCTTTCTTAATGCATATGCTTCAGGAGAATAAGGGTGATATGGGATAGTTGCTCACATTTGGTGAAGTAGTTTATGCTGTCACTTTATCCATCCCTAGTTCTTCAGCTTGGAAAAAGGGTGGGGAAGTTTTTTTTTCTTTTTTCTTTTTCTTTTTAAAATGAAGCTCCAGTGTCCACTAGAGTTAATGTTGACATATAAGAAGGAAATTCGGGTTTTGAGTGTGGGTGGCTCTAGAGCAGCCAAGGTGGTAATAGGAATATGACGGGCCAGTAGAGGCTAGGAGAGCTTAGAGGAAAACGGCTGAACTGAACCATTCTGTTTTGTGGAGCCTGACACCAGTGGCTTCTCTTTGTTGCCTTGGATAGGGCACAGAAGCAGGAGAATGGCCTCAGTGGGGTGTCCAAGGTGGAAGGAGTAGACAGAGTTGTTCATGGCAGATGGAAAACAGGGACCAGTGTGTTGGTCTGAGACAGTAAGACCACTTTTTAACCTTTGTCAGATGTTCAAGAGTTGTATTGAGCTCTGCTGCTTAGCCTGAATTATTCTGAAGTTCACTTTCATTAACTCCCCAACTGAAAGGAGAGGGACGCACTCCTGCCGGATTTGTGTCTCCCTTTCAGTGCAAGTTTTCCCAGAGGAGAGACATTGGCTCTAGATCATCATGGTTGCTGTTGCCTGGGGATCTTTTCCAGGATGCTCTCAGTCTGATGTGGGTGATGCCTTACTCATTCGTGCATCAATTTTCACATATGCTGGAGGGTTTACTAAGTAGATTTAAGCTCAGTTCCAGACACGGGTACTTACTTGTGAGGTCATAGACTTGATATTAGGTATAATAAACCAAAGCACACTTCGATTTTAGTGATCTGGCTTGTGATGACTCTGCTCCTCCTTCCCCCTTTAATATTTTCCTAGTGGAAAATACAATAAAAATTTTTGTTAACATTTTGTGATGGGAAGAAGAACAAAAAAGAGACTGAAACAATTTTGGTAACAGCTTCACAATACGCTTAAAGTGTAGTTGGGGAAATTATAGATTAAGGATGTGCCATATTAATTTTTTTTGGTTATTTTTATATTACTACTAAACGGAATTTGGCTGTACTGGTAATCAAACCCAGGGCCTTATGAACACTAGGCAAGCTATTGACCACTGAGCTATCTGTGTATCCCCAGCACTTAAAAGACATTATTTTGCTTTTTTAAATTTAAATTTTACTTATTTTGAGTAGGTAATAAATGTAGATAGTTTGAATTTTAAAAAAAGCTTCCTGGGAACAAGCTTCTCCACTGTTCCAGAACATCCTCGTTGCCTGACAGGTGGAGAGGCTAGTTTCCATTAAAAAAAAGAATTTGCAGTAATGGTAGATTTATTGCCTAGCACCTCAAAAATGGGGGAAGTATGATTGTGTGTCACCTTTTAAAATGGCTGTGTATTTACACCTAACTAGCATTACATTTCCTGGACTGGTAAAGATACCATCGTGTGTGGAGTTATGAACATATAAAAGCATCTTAAACAATGTTTTGCATGTATTCATTTATTTGTGTGTGTGCCGAGTGTGCGTGAGTGTGTGCTTAGGCAAATGAGTATAAAAAATATGGAGGTTACATTTTAAACTCATATTTAGATTACCAAGGTCGAAATGCATACTATCTAGTTGTAATATACTATTGTGTTAATAGAAGCCAAGGGTTGAAGATTGAATGTGCATAAGCTTCTGGTCTAGAAACATGTTGTTACAAATACATGTTGAAGAATATGCATGTGTGTATATAGGGGAGTGTTGTATGCTAAGTGTGACCTGCCTATGTCAAGTATAAATTACAAATAGAAGGAATCAGGCCCTGGTAGACTCATAAAAACCTTACTTTTTAGCTAACTCGGGTTAGATCACATAACCAGGCCCCATTTGTTGAAATTGTGCTAAATGTTAGTAGATACTCCTGAGAGAAGAATGACTTTGGCGCTTTGAATTGAGTATAGCGTGGTCTACAATGAACACCTAGTGTGGAAAATAGCTTGTGAGTGGATCGTAGATAAAAGTTTGGGTGGATGGCTATGCCATTGTTCAAGCACAGTAAAAGCTGAATAGATGGGTTGCCAAGCTACTCAGGCTATTTTAAGTAGGAAAATAAAAGGTCAGTGTGTTTCCAGTTGGACTTAAAAGCAAAAGCGGATTTAACTTTGGTTAGCCCATTCCTGTCTAGGCTCCTGGAGGAGACAATTCTTTGTTTGTTACATGGAACATTGTTCATTTAGATTTGTGTGTTATCCAATATTCTTTGGGTTTCAAGTGGCATGACAATTTTAATTAAAGTGAAATTTTTAAACATATGACTAAATAGGCTCCACATAGAAGGTGACATCAGGAAGTCTGGTCTTCGATCTTTAATGCTTTCCATGATTATTTGCATTTTCAGAGTTTTCCCCATTTAGAGATGAAGATGACCGATCTAGCTCAAAAGACAGGAACATGGCTAGCAAAATAACTCAACGTTACTTTGTTGTTTTGTACTCCTGGTCACCTTGAGCTCTGCTCATCCTGCCTGTATCAGGCAGAAGAAGAGCTTGAAGAGTGTGGGAAAGGCACATTGCCCATAGCATATGTTGATGAAAATGGAAGAACTCTGGGTTAAATCAACCATTGTGTTCCCTGAGAGCATTAGTGACTAGCCTGACCTTTACTGTCCAGCTTTAGCCTTGTATCCTGTGTTCATATAATTGTAAATACTGAGCTGTTTAAAATGACCTTGTCTGTAAGCTTAAATGGATCATTTTACTTCATGAACCTTTGGAGACTTGTTTGACATGGCTTTGATGCCATGTAGTAGATAGAAAGACATTTCTAAGATCATCTCTTAGGTGTCTTCTAATTTTGGATAGTAACACAGCTCAGGGGCTGTCCCAGAAATATACAGGTATAGCTTGTTTTAGAAAAGTTACAAAGGATAAGTGTCTGTGAAGTTTGTATGTAATTAGGGAGATGGAGACCAGCCTGAACTTTACCAGAAACAGTGCCTTGTAAAGGAAGACATCCATATGCACCACGAGGTGATGATGGTGGAGAAAGGAGGCTGGTTTAGGGTTGGTGCTGCCTACCTTTGGTAGGGTTTAATAGCATGTGGAGGTGTGGGAAGCAGAAGGATGGATGAAGAGCCAGAAGAGGGTGGCAAGAACAGAGGTACAGAAAGGGAGATGGTGAGACAGAGTGGGGTAAAAGCATTGAAATTGGAAACATTCTCTAAAATCATGGACACTGGGGAAAGAGAGAAACGGGAAGACACTGACATTGAGTCTTGAGGTGACGCTTTAGTAAGGATGGGGCAGGGGCATGATTGGAGGCCTTTTGCCCACAGCACTCAAGTTGAATTTGGGGCCTGTTCTTGAGTAGTAGTGGTGTGCAAGGATGAAGTCAGGCGGAGTCGGATAAAGGTTGGGAAAATAAAAGGTTAATCCAAGCTTTCAAGCAGGAGTAAAAGAGATAATTATGGAACCAAGAAAAAAACAAGCTTGGAAAAGTGGGAGGAAAAACATGAGTTTGTTTGCTTGTTTTTTTTTTTTTTTTGTTTTAAATAAGAAATTCAGATTTAAAAGTTACATTGGGTTCAATTATTCAGTCTTGAGATACTTAGAAATTAAGTGTCTGTATTTTGAATATGGGGTCTTTAAAAACTTGTACCTGTATATCTCTTTCTTCTCCTTTTTTGTTTGTTTGTTTTGTTTTGTTTTGTTTTGTTTTGTTTTGTTTTTGGAGACAAGGTTTCTCTGGGCAGCCCTGGCTGTCCTGGAACTCACTCTGTAGACCAGACTGGCCTCAAACGCAGAAATCCGCCTGCCTCTGCCTCCCAAGTGCTGGGATTAAAGATGTGTGCCACCACTGGCCGGCCTTTTTTTCTTTTTAAAGAATTATTTACTTACTTTATGTATATGCATACAGTGTAGCTGTCTTCAGACACATGAAGAGGTCATCAGATCCCATTACAGATGGTTGTAAGCCATCATGTGGTTGCTGGGAATTGAACTCAGGACCTCTGGGAGAGCAGTCATTGCTCTTACCCACTGAGCCATCTCCCCAGCCCCTCTGTCTTTTCTCTGTAGTTCTTGTCATATGTGCTTTGAAGTCCTCCACCCTATCAGTGAAGGTCATTGGTTAGTTCTCTGCTCCAAGAACACTGTTGTCTGTACCATTTTCCTGCTTGATACTCTAGGCTTGTGGTTTGATGTAGTGGTCTTTGATAATGTCCCTAACTCAGAATACTCATCTGTGAGTTCATTGCTCTGCTGTAAATGGTCAGGCAGGGCTCGAACTAACATGCTTTCTTTACAGATTTGCTAATCTTGAGTAAACGTGATGAGTGTGTCCCCTTCCTCTGGGTTAGGTCTGAAAACTTATCTATTGAACAGCTGTAGCATAGGCCTTAAGGTTGCTCTCAAGAAGGCCACAGCTCTCTGTGACCACATTTGGGTTGTTAATGTTATGAAATAGTCCTTTGTCATTTTTAGCATTAGGATTAGCTTTTCAAGTTTCTGTTTTAATATTTTTTAAGGAGATCCATGTTCCCTCTGACAGGTGACTTTTTAAGAGTCAATTTTAAGTCCTAACGTCTTTTCTCTAGGAACTAGTAACATGAGGGAATACTGCTGGCCAAGGCTTTGACACACAAATATTAATTGAATCCAAATGTCATCATTTCTCCACTGATTTTGACATTTTGAGGGTTTTGTTTTCACTTTATCCTTAACTATTAAGATTCTAAGCTAGGAATAGTGGTACACCCAGCTTTAATCCCAGCATTTAGATGAGTTCAAAGCCACCCTCATCTACATAGTGAGTTCCAAGATAGCCAGGGCTACATAGTGAGACCTGTCTTGAAAAGACAAAAATAAACAAAAATAAAAGGTTTCAAAGGAAAAAAAAGACTCTTAATAAAAGAGTGGGATATAAAAATATCCCACCCTAGTCTTCTTAATAATATCTAGTATTCCTTTGACTTGTTCGAATTCAAGCTCTAAGAATGAATCATTCTATTTGTCTATCCCTAGCCTAGGATGACCTTTAAACATGACCATCCTTCATTCCCTCACCTATACTCAGTACTGGGATCACATGTGAATGTATCTTCATCCTCATGCTTGGATTGAACCTAAGACTTATGCATGTTAGGCAAGTACCCTTATATTTCAGCCCTTTGTACTTGTGGGTTTATGTTGTTCTAATCGTTAGAAACTTATTTTCATTGAATTCTGGAATGCAAATTTACAAGATCTGAGTTTTCAATTAGGTGTCGTTAGGATTATGTTTTCTAAATGGACTTTTATCTCTCTGCATTATAACTTGTTTCCTAATTTGTTTTCTCTATTCTGTTAAGATCTCTGTCCATTTGGTGAAAGTGCATAACTCAGGAGAGCTTAAATGCAGTATATGTAATATTTATAAGCTAATATTTTGCCTCTAGCATATTCATAAAAATATATAGATAGAGTCTGTGGTTTCTAGGAAATTTTTTTTTGTTTTGTGTTTTTTGAGACAGGGTTTCTCTGTGTAGCCCTGGCTATCTTGGAACTCACTCTGTAGACCAGGCTAGCCTTGAACTCTTGAACTCAGAAATCTGCCTGCCTCTGCCTCCCAAGTGCTGGGATTAAAGGCGTACGCTACCACCGCCCAGCTCTAAGAATATTTTTTACTGAAATATTTTTATCTTAGGTGGTAGACTTTAGACTATGAAAATCTGAATCATAATTTTCTTGGATATTAGCAGTGCCTTTTTTTTTTTTTCCTTCCTCACTGGTTCTCCACTGTAGAGGGCCGTGTCTCCTATGACTACTGGGTAGCCTGTACATAATGGTGTATTGGCACCTTTAAGCTCCTTTTTAAAAGACCTAATTAGAACTATGATTGTCAGCCGATGGGCAGATGTTTCAATCTAATGCATTTGGATGCTGCTCACCACCAGCTGTGGTTTTAACAGTGGTATATTTTGAAAACAGTGTATGCATGTGCTGTTTAGCATTACCCTCCTCCACCCCATATGAAAATAAGCACCAGACAAATTTGAAAGTTCAAACACTGGGTCGGAATTTAGTTGTCAGCTTTACTATCTTTGACTCCATTGAATTTAGATGGGTCAGAATGTGAGTGAATATTATCACAGTTGGCCACATGAGTTTCTTAGCTCTGTGATGAGTAAGGAGAAATATAGAACAAATAAAGGATAAAAAGTACTAAAAATACATTGGTGGTTTATCAAAAGCAGTCTATAACTAGAAATTTTCTAGTTTTAGCTTTGTGAGATATTTCTTTTAAGATATTAACTCTGCTATGTTCAGATATCAGGATGTACTTTTTGAAAAAATTATTTCTTTATGTGTCTGTGTGTATATGTGTTGAGGTCAGAGAACAACTTTATGGAGTCAGTTCTTTCCCCGCTTTATGTGAGTTCTGAGGATTCAAGTCATCAGGCTTGGCAGCAGGCACCTTTATAAACTATCTCACCATGCTGGGATGCACTTTGATAAACAGACATTGAGATGGGTGTCTCTTTATCTTTAACACAACTTAGGATATTTTTATTTATAAATGAAAAATGGTATATAAAATAGTGTTTATAAATGAAGGTGCTGACTCTAAAGTGACGTCAGAATACAGACCTGTGTTTGAAAGAGAGAAGGAACTTATGACGGGAAGGGGAGTAGGAGGACTTACTGTGCCATGAGTATGTGCACACATAGACTAATATGATAGTTTAGGGGAAATAGTGGGAGGAAAGAGAAGGAATGTGTATGTGCATGCATATGAAGATTCTGTGGGACTGGGAAGGGGGGTACTTATACTATTATTTCCAGGCTTATGTTGGCATTTGCAAAGTGTAGGCCAGAGTGCTGTTATTTATGTAGGAGACACTAAACATTCTGCAGGAGGCCAGGGAATCCACAAACTGCTGTTTGTGAAACTGCTGGCAGTTTTAGGGTATGTTGGTAATACCAGTCTCCAATGCTGGAGCTGGAATCGAAAATATTATGCACCATCTATTATTTTTATATTCATTTTGTAAAGGATTATTGAGCTGGGTGTTGTGATGCACACCTTATAACCCTAGTACTTTGGAGATGGAATCAAGAGGAATGAGAGTTTAGGGGCAGTCTGGGATATAAAACAAGACCCTGTAAAAAGGAAAAGAAGAAAGCTGCCTCCACCACCAACAACACAAATTATTGAATGCTAGTTATATACCAGTCATCATAGTTAACTGTTAGGGATTGGATACCGTACTTCAGTTAGTTTCTTGGGAGTGATAGACCGGTGTTACAACAAAGTGTAACACCCTGATTGAGAAGCACAGAATGCTAATAAAACAGACATTTTTGTAGCATACTGTTTCTGTGAAACTAATGAACATAAATCCTGAAGTGGCCAGGCACAGAAGCTGTCAGGTAGACCTGGACTCCTAGCCAGGCATCACAAAAACCGTGTCAGCTCAGTTAGGGCTAGTTTAGTTTGGTGAATGTCTGGTTTTGGAGGAGTCACTGACTTACACTTCTGAAAATAGTATACTTAAAGTCTGTTTCTGAAACAGAAGGTGCTAGTCAGGTGTGGTAGCCCATTCCTAGTAGCAGCATGGGGGATCTGAGGTAGGAGGGTCACTGAGTTCATGGGTGGCCAGTTGGTCTGCAGAGTGAGATTTTTCTAAAAGCTACTACTGCAACAATGACAACAAAATAATAATATAAATATCATTTATTTTTAAGATGTTATTCTGTTACATTTAAAGTGTCCCCCTCCCTGTACTGGGGATCCTATATGCTAGGCAAGTGCCCTATCACTGAATTATATCCCTACCATTACAGAAATGATTTTTAACTCACCTGGTGTGTTAAGAGGTTGAGTACTTGGTTTTAACATTCTAATTAATGCTCATAGTCATTTAATCAAGTCATATTAGATGGGACCTTACCTGTCACTGTCGATGCTGTCAGTGTCTCCTCAGTTGTGCATTCCTTTGGGGTCCAGGAAATCTATCACATTGAAAGACACAGTGAGCATAGGACTTTATCCTGGGTGAGAAGTGGCCAGCCTGAGCTCTACTTTTGTTACGATAAAGGTTGTCTTATTTCCATTTTATATCTAGGAAGTAAGTTAAATTTGTTTCACAGGAAAGTTCTAGAAGCAGGTTGTGTTTTCATAGAAAGTTCAGAAAAACATTAAGACTTCCCCATTAGGACTTAGAAGTTTCATCTTGTCTCGGTCAGTCTGGTAATTTTAGTGATTTTCAAGCCCGTTTTTACCTCTGGCTGCTTTCCACCGAGTATATTTGAAAATGCGTTAGTGAATCCTCTCTGAGCATGGCTTTCCTTCAGGTGATTCCACAATAGTTTCTTGAGCTTCCAGATAGGAAGGCATTGCTTAACTGCAGGAACATATTACCATTCAGGAGAAATGCCATTAAGGAGTTTCATTGTTGTGTGAAGGTGAAGATTGTCATGTAGTTACACAGCTAGATGGCACAGCCTCTTGCGCATCATCATGCAGGTGCCCATTGTTACTGAACCATCTTTATGTAGTGCCTGACTGTCTCAGGTTTCTGACTGAACTTGGAGCTCACTAATTCAGTAACACTGTCTGGCCAGCAACCACCAGAGACTCTTCAGCCTCTGTCTCCTCAGCAGTGGGGTCCAGGTATGTGCTGCTGCACCCAGCTTTTTTATGTGGGAGGTAGAGATCCTCATGCTTGTGTAGTAAGCCCTTTACTGACTAAGCCAGCTCCCTACTCCCCCACCTTCTGCTGTCTTTAAATTGAATTGTCGTGGTGTTGTTGAATTGGAATAGTGTTTTTTGTTTTATTATTATTTTTGCCGTATTGAGGGTTGTACCTACAACCTTACACAAGCTAGGCAAATGTCTGGCCTCCTAGTTATATCTCTATCTTGATACATTGTGTGTGTGTGTGTGTGTGTGTGTGTGTGTGTGTGTGTTTCCTTGTAAGTTTAGCTTTGTTCTTGATATATTAAGAGTATGATTTGCAAATATACTGTCCATACAGTATGTTCTGTAACATACAGAAATTGTTAAATGGTATGAACGAGTGCCAGAGGAATGGAATGGTGGAGAGAACAGGAGTTAGCAGGGATTCAGAAGAGGGAGTAATTCAGTGGACCAAGAAGTTTGTAGAGAAGGAAGGCCATTTGTAGAGGAAGACCACTGAAGTTAGGCAAGGTTTAGTACAGACTTCAGTACCCCACGTTGGTGCAGTTAAAAGCTGCTGCTGCAAAGGAGCAAAAGTAGACAAATTGTATTTGAAGTTGGACTTGTCTGGCTTAAAGTTTGTGTGGTTGTGTTTAGAGCTGAGGGTATTTCTGTTTGGGCTGCCCTGTACAAATTGGACACCTTGTAAGCACTGCCTTCTGTTTGTGTCTCAGGTTGCCTTACTTACTGTATTCCTTTTCCATAATACCTGAAACCTTGTAGGATGTTTTTTCGGGAAGCTTTAGAGAAACTATTCTTGTGATTATGACATTTGTGCTATAAATCCAGTGACCAGTGTTCAGTCTACAGCTTACTTAGTGTTTTTAGCATCGTTTTTTATTCCCTGTACCTTGGCAGATTTTCTTTACACCATACTTGATTTCCTCCCTATCATTAGGCTTCAGTAGTCTGTTAGTCTGCTTTTCTGTTCTACTTCATGTGTGCCTTTTAGCACTTCTCTGAATCTGTACAGTGCTTTCATTTAGTTTCATAGTTTAAAAATAATTCGTGTGCCATTGCTGCACCAGTTGGTCTCTCTGGTTCTGCCGCTGATCTTGACCTCCAGGCCTGCATATGCAGCTGTCTCCAGTTTAGTAAGTACCAGTTTAACCTCCCTCTTTCCTGGCCCTCAGGTGTACGCATCTTTCTGCTTCATCTGTGGGCAGCACCTTTGTACTTGGCTCAGTATAAAACCTGGAGACAACTGTGAGGGTTCCCCTTCCTCTAGGCCAGTCAGAATGTGCTAGGCTGTGAGCTGTCAATTGGGTTGTTGCCACAGTTGTTCACCTTGCTGTCCTGCATCTGTTCTTGCCCTCCTCTTGTCCATCAGAGCAGTGATATTAAAATATCAGTAGGTACTTGCTCTGCTTCAAACAGTGTCGTGGCTCTTTCCTTCTGTCACTCATAGTAAAAACTAGTCTTTACAGCACAAAAAAGAACCTATAAAAACCAGGAATCCACCGTCTCTTGGATGGACTTCTGTTGTTGCCTGTTGGAATACATCCTCTCCTCCCAAGGCAGCTAGTTATGTCATTTACTTAGAGCTCCTGTGTCCGTTTGTCATGATTTTTGTTTTTGCAGTTGATTGATCCCACACACCCCTATCTCTCCCCCCCCACTTCCCTTTCAGCAGTGATGTTTCCCACAATGTCTCATTTGCCTTATTGTGGTGTTTTTCTTGCATCAGTAGGTAAGTCGTAGGGAAAAGGGTTGTTGATTGCTGTTTCACTGCTGTCACCTGCCCCATAGTGGATTCACTAGACATGAATTTAATAACAGTTTGTGGTAAGGATATTGTATTTCATAGTAAAATTTTATTTTTTGATTTCAGTTATTTCTTAGTGTACACTTGAAAAATAACATCTGTAACTGCAGCCATGTGCTTCAAGAAAGATACTGGTTTTTCTTTGTTTTTTTTTTCCTATCACTGTGGAGTTTGCTTTAGTGAGCCACCAAATTTTTTTTATTTCTCTCTCTTTTTTTAAATAGGTCAAGATGCTGAATTATCAGGGACACTTTCACTTGTTCTGACACAGTGCTGCAAAAGAATAAAGGACACTGTCCAGAAGTTGGCCTCTGACCACAAAGACATCCATAGCAGTGTTTCTCGAGTCGGAAAAGCCATTGATAAGGTATGGAATTGAAGACATTGTTTTTGTTTTTAATGTCCTTTTAGTTACTTGCTGTATGCTTGTGTGTATGTCTGAGCATGGAAATGGAGATCAGAAGACAACTTGAAAGTCAGTTTTTTGCCGGGCAGTGGTGGCGCACGCCTTTAATCCCAGCACTTGGGAGGCAGAGGCAGGTGGATTTCTGAGTTCGAGGCCAGCCTGGTCTACAGAGTGAGTTCCAGGACAGCCAGGGCTACACAGAGAAACCCTGTCTCGAAAAACCAACCCCCCCCCCAAAAAAAAAAAGAAAGAAAGAAAAAAAAAGTCAGTTTTCTTTTTCTACCATGTGGGTCCCTGGAATCAAACTCGGGTCATCAAGAGCCACAGAGGAGCCTCTGCGTTTCTAACAGCCTTCCTTTGCCAGCATCTTGATCCCTTTTTCTTTCTCAAAGTACTTTATGCCATTCCTTTCTTCTTTGCTTCAGATAACTTTTACAGGTCTTGCTTACTGTGTTATCCTTGTTAAAAGTTCCCTGTTGCTGTTGTTTGAGAAACAGAAATAAAAATAAGGCAATAAAATTCTTGCCTTTTATAGCATTACTGTTCCATTTGCTTTTATGGCTAGAGTCCTGATGAATAAAGTTGCAGAGAAGTTGTAGGTTGCAGTGTGGGAGTTTGTTTATAGGAATAAGTTGCTGCTTCATAAGTGAGTTACTGGCTATGCCCAGGGATTGTGGTGGGATGGTTAGACTAACACTCCGTATGTGTCCCTCTCACCCTACCCTCCTAACTCTTGTCTTCTGTAGGCAGGCTAGTTGCTTTTCTTTAGTGTTTTCTTCTATTCAGGTGAGTGACTTGGTTGTTAGGGAGCCAGGCAAATCATTTTTGTTAAGTGATTTCTTTTTTCTAGTGATAGTTTTTAATAAGCTATCCTTGACTTAGTGATTGACTCATAAACACCTGCCATTTTTAGCACTGAAGCTGTTTTTCCCATGGGGTTCACAGTCTGGATGGAGTTTAAGAGGATCGGCCAAGTTTTCTGTCTGATGTCTCTGACTCCTCCATTTATTAGGGAGTGTGACTGGCCATCTGTGTTTATATGTTGTAAACTTTTGAAAGAAGAGGCAGACTTTTGGTGGAGACCTCTTTGTAGCAAATATACCTCCTGAACCTATTTGAGCCACTTCCCCTGTGTGTTCAGTGATGGTTGTAGAACATAGATGGTAGAAGCCGCTGTAATCTGGAGCGTCCAAGAAATGCAAGAACAGTTTCACTGTTAGCAGTTACCCTGTGGTGTAAAAGTATTGAAAGGCTAGACTTAGTGGTGCCTAAGTCAGGACAGCTTCTAAAGAGATTGTTTGCTGGTAGGTGTGGTACTACAGGACTGCAAGTGGCAGAGGCTTTGGGGACTGTATGACTTAGGGAAGTCTTAGTGGCCCATCAGAGTGATGGTCTTGGGTTAGTGTGGCAGTCACCAGCAAAGGCTGGGAATGCAGTGAGTATTCTCTGAAATACCTTTGAAGTTTGGAACCTGTTTGGTAACTTGATGTGGGTGAACATGGCCGTGGAAGTAAACTTAGTATCACACCATCAGGGGGTGGTGGCACTGGAAGTTATCAGTTGGTACCTGAAGTGGTTGTTTGGATGTATATGGAGTGGGTATTTGAGAGACAGTCTTAAATCATCTATGAGTGAGGAACCATTGCATTTGTTTAAGAAGCTTCAGATCTGTGTGACCAAAACATCCTGGTGGTTCTGATGGTACAGAGAACCCTTGGAAGTTCCTGGATGATCTGCTGAATCACTGGGCCTGCTGCTCTCTGCGTTTACTAAGGGAGTCATCATCTGGGCAGTAGACCGAGTGTTGTTACTATGAGAAGAGCTAATGTCCAAGGCAGAGCCAGTCTTACCAGGGACAAGAGCCCTTGCTTGGATTAAATGGGGATGGTCTCAGCTGTCAAAGCAGGTTTGTGTGTATGCCATCTTCCAGCTAAGTACCAATTTCTATAGTCCTGCCATAATTATCATAAGAATTCTCTTTTGCTCTTAGGCCCCTTCCTGTAGTTGACTTGCTTCTCCCAGATACAGCAGGGTTTTGCAAACATCACTAGAGGTTGTTAAATATTTTGACTAGTTTTTGAGCAAAGTAAGATGTACTTGGTGTTAAAATTGATTACCTCTTTGAGAATGGGTCTCTAGGGAACACATTTATAGTTAATAATTTACATTCTGACTTGGGTTGGGAGAGGATATCTGAAACATGTTTCTTATTAGGTATTTAATGTAGTCTCACAGTTTTGAGATTTCATGTACTTGGAAATTATAAGGACTTCAAATAACTACAGTTCTGAAAGAAACAGAATAGTTTCTTCCAGAAATGTGTTTTAGGAAAGTGTCTTAGGTTTTAGTTACAAAGATTCTTTTCATCCAGCATAGGAAAAGCAGTAGTTCTTGAATACTTAAGTACTTGATGGTAGGGATCATTTTCAGGCATCTTTCCGCATATAGTCTGTATTTTTGTCATCTATGTTGCCAAAAGAGGAAGCTGTTTTCCGACTGGATGCTCCTAGATGTTGTGAAAAGGCTTTATGTATACATGAGGAATCTGTAGCCTGTTATTACATAAGACTCCTCTGGCTTGTTAAGTCCTACACACTTAAGTTGAACTTGACAGATGTATGCCAGCTCTGGGAGCTTCCTGTACAGGTGGGGTACATTCAGGTATTGGTGGTGAGTAAACAGGATAGAGCTGAAACCATTGTAGTCCACGGATTGTGTGTACCAAGGCAAGCCAACCTGCAATAGATTGGAATGCTGTCTAGTTGACTGTGAGTGCCATTTCATGGACACTTGCTCCTCCCAGAGAAACAGTTGCCTCTTTAGGAGCAGGCTGTCTTTGTTGTTTTAAAAAGCATATTAACAGTGAACAGTCTAATGTAAACAATAGACCTTTAAGCCCTATGAACAGCAGTGAGTATGTAATTTCTACAGATTCAAAACAAGATTTTAAAACAGAGGAACATAGATTATGACCTTTTTTTTTTTTAAGGGAAGAGGAACTTAAAAAGATTTGTTAGCTTTTATTTTATGTGCATTAATATTTTGTCTGCATATATGTCTGAAGGTGCCAGATCTCCTAAAATTGGAGCCACAGTTATAAGCTGGATATGGGTGCTGGGAATTGAACCAGGTTCTCTGGAAGAGCAGCCAGTGGTCCTAACTGCTGAGCCACCTCTCCAGCCCTAAAAAGGCACATTTAAAGGACCATCCAGGCAGGCATCATCTATTAGGTGTGTATGTGAAGTATTTACTTTAATGTGTTGCCTATTAAAGTATTTTAATCCTTGGATTTTGTGAAATTTTTTGTCTTGTTTTTTATTTAATCCATTTTTTTTTTAAAAAGGAAAGAGTGTGTGGGGTTATTTTTTAATTTTCTGCCTCCTACTTTTTAGAAATTGTATTCAGAGGGGAAAGGGGGAGTGGCTAAAATGAATAGTGAATAATGCTGAAATTTTTAAATTTCTAAGATGCATGTTATAGTTAAGAACTAAAAATAATACATGTTATTTATATGTTAGAAATCTTAACTAGACTTGTAAAAAGTGCTAGGTTTTCTTACATAAAATAATAGAAAAAGTTCTGAGGCAAATAAACCATACGTGTTCATGAAACTGTAAAGGAAATATTGGTTTATTGTTTATCGTTTTTAGCTAATCTAAGGTTTTCAGAGTTAGTATCTTAAATATGACTTGGAAGAATGTGTAAGATTCAGAAGAGGAAAACTATGAAGTGAGGTTTTCTGTTAGGGTAGAAAACAAAAGAGCAACATGTGGTAAAGACTGAAGGACTGGCTTGCTTAGGGAAGGTTCTCTTCCTGAAACTAGGAAAGATCAGGTTGGTAAAGATGCAGGGATTATGAATTCCATCCTGAATTTTATCCAGTAGGTGACCAAAAGGAACAAAGAAGGTAGAGAAAGCAAAGGAGGGTTAGCTTGACATATAGGATGGAAGTAGTAGAGGTCAGGGATGGGGAGACGTCCTGTCACTTACAGAGTTGACTGTGGTACTGAGCTGAGTGCTCTCCGTGCATTATGTGTCCCATGATGCTAGTATATTATGCTCATTTACTTACGAGGAACTGAGGTGAGGAGGTGGTAAACACCGTACCCTCAGTATATAGTCTGGAGGGCATACCAGGGTTTGCAAAGTGTTTCAACTGAGAATTTGTTCTTAAACTTTGCTTGAAAATAAGTGAGGTATGGCAAGGGTGGTGTTGGGGTGAAATGGTGGTTTAAAAGATTTAACTGCATTGCTCAAACTGGTTTTCTGCCACTAGGTGGAGCAGCTACCATTGGGGAAACAAAATGCTGATGATAAAGGAAGATAGTATCAAAAGTTAAGTAGCTAATATTTTTTAAATGAGGTAATCATTTGAATTTTATGTCAGTATGACCGGTTTAAGAATAGATCAAAGATAATGCAGCAGTTAGGTCTGTGCTTAGCTTACAGCGGCCGTTGAGATGAGTCGGGTGAAGTGGGATGTAGACTGACTTCAGTCAGTGTGTGGTGAGTGCATCCTTCTGTAGTAGAGGTGTGTTACTAAAAAGAGAAACAAGGACATTACAAAGAGGAGATGTCTCTGATTAAGAAGAAAAAGCTTAGGTTGGTCTCAAACTCATGATCCTCCTGCCTCTGCCTCCTTCAGCAAATCCTACTGCCGTGTGCCACCACAACTGGCAAAAGAATTTGCTTTCATTGTTTTATTTCTTTAACAAAAAAAAAAAGGAAGAAAAAGCTAAATTGAATTCTGAAGTACAAATTAATTATATATATATATTGGGAAATATTTTTTGAATTAGTGAAAGGGAGTTGGTAGCTGACAGATATTAAGAGAAAATGGTGATTAAAAAGCAAGGAAGGCATTCCCTAAGAATGAAGTAAAACATACCAAACTACTCTCCACCCCAAATAACTTAAGAGTTTAAAAAAAAATGTAGTCTGCCACCGGTGAACTTTATTTTAGGTGTAGTAAAGTAGCTTGACCTTTGTGGTCAAGATGGAAGTTCTTTCTTTTGAAATTGCATGGTTTCAGTAAGAGCTGCTCTGTTTCTTGTCTACTTGGGTCGTAGTGCTTAGAGAATTTAGAGAATGCCTCCATAAGATCAAGCAGTAGGCAAGCCTACTGGGCATTTTCTTAATGATTGTTGGAGGAGGGCCAGCATATGGTGGTGGCTGTGCTCATTGAGCAAACCATGCAGAGCAAGCGTCTGTATGAGCTCCTGCCTCCCAGTTCCTGCCCTGTTTTGAGTTCCTGTTCTGATTGGCTTTGATGGTAAACCGTGGTGTAAAGATGTAAGCCAAATGAACCCTTTCCTCCCCTAAGTTGCTTTGGTCATGGTGTTTCCTAACAACAATATTAACCCTAATTAGAACAGGGTGTCTGGGACTATATGAGGTTGGGAGGTGTCCTGGAAGTGGGGTAGTGGTCCTGGAAGGAATTTGGTCTGAGGTGGGAGACATAGCACAGGTGCCAAGAGAGGAGGGAGCATCTCTGAAGCATTATCCCCCTGCCCATCCCTTTCCTTAAAACTAACTTGCTTGAGTAAAAAGAACTTCTCTCTATAAGAACCCAGCATCTAACAGCTAGATGATCTGTGGTTCCTTGGTTACTGAACGTAAGCACTGGTATGGAACTACCCTGCCTCTGCCCCTCGGAGCTTGAAAACCACTCTCTGGAGAGAAGCTGAGTGGAGTTTTGCTTTCTCTGCCATCTGTTATATATGTGCTCTAGGTTATAAGCATTACAATTTTTGTTTTTAAAATAAAATCCTGTTTCAAACTGAATGAAGCTACATTATTTAGATGATAACTGTTTATTGAATTATAGTGCAGACCACAGAAGAAAGCCTGGTAGTCAGGTCTCATAGGATTAGGGCCAGATGATTCCTCTGGACTGGTGTATTCCCACTTTACCTGATCAGGAAGGTAGAAGATGAAATACTGGGCTTGGTCTAGCACCCATGGCATATTAGGCCAAAAGGCACAAAAAGACCTATACAGTAAATTGTAGAAATAAATCTAGACTGTACCAGATTCAAGTGGTGTATGTGTACAGATTTATTACCACACTCAGTTTAAGTGATTTTTGAATTAATTTGTTGTTGTGTTGTTTTGTGTTTTTGAGACACAGTTTCTCTCTATAGCCTTAGCTATCCTGGAATTCACCCTATAGAGCAGGCCTCAAACTTAGTGCTACCTGCCTCTGCCTCCCTAGTGCTGGGATTAAAGGTGGGCACCACCACCTCCTAGTGAGTTTGTTTTTTATGTGCTCTTTTTTTTTTTCATTTTCTAATGGCTCAGCAAAAAGTACAAAATGAGCAAGACTAGTGACCTGAGTTTGATCCCTAGAACTCGTGAAGGAGAGAACTGATTCCTCTTGCAAGCTGCCCTTTGACCTTCGTATATGTGCCGTGGCAGTCATGTGTCCACCTGTTTTCACAGTCACATCATATACATACAACAACACTAATCAAACCTTAATAAAAGTTTGTTTTCTCTAGTGGAGATCATTTTACATGTGCCATCATGTAGATTGGTGGCAAGGACTGACTCAGGCTCGTCTTCTCAGGTTAGATATTTACTTTGGATGAATATTGGTAGAACATTTTGTGCGTTAGTTACATGAGCAGTGGTTTAATTTGAATCCCAACAACTGCAGTCCTAGGTATGATGTGAAAACTGAGGGTTATGTTAGAGCCAGAGAAATAGGGAAAACGGAGATTAAAACCTAGAGCTGAGACTTGAAGGAACCTTCTGAATTAGAATTCCTTGGGAGAAGTGATCTTCAGTGCCTTAGGAGCACCTGCAGTATGCACGGAGTCTTTCTTCTTTCCTTGTAAAGTGGAAAAGGATGTTTACCATCTTTGGGGGGAATAAGTCACTGGCATTTCTCTGTTCTGTATAAGAGACAGCAGATGGGGATGTGAGATCCTTGAGTGATGGGGAGCGACAGACAGGAGGTTGTGGAGCATGTTTACCTTTGTAAGTGTGCAGCCTGTGGTGTGGCTTAGTATGTCTTTATGCTTATAAAGTAAAAGCTTAGCAGTATGAACCTATCTTTCTCTTTACTTTGAATACCAAAGCAGAGGTATGAGTATCGTACAGAGGAGGTAATAGGATGTCAAAAAAGATAGTGTTGGCATCTAGAGTTCCACCTATGCTGCTGATTGTGCTACACTGCCGAGCTCATTCCCAGCCATAGCTTGTGAAGGACTGCTGTCTAGCATATGCTAAGTACAGGTTTATTTCCTCATAGGTCTTGAACTTTAGCATCAGCTTTACAGGGTATTGCCAGATTTTTTTCCTTAGGGTTTATACCAGGTTAAAATCTGGTCAGCATTTGTGACAGTGCTGTTCCCTCATTTCTCATCACATTTGCAATGGCCAGACACTAAAATCTTTGAAGATTAACCAGGTGGGTGTGTAATAGTATCTGACCATACTCACTTTGCCTGCCTTTTGAGATGGAGCATTTTTTCACATGTGACCATTAGGATGACCTCTTGTGAATTTCATATTCTTTTGCCCATGGTTTCCTCTTATAGATTGCCTGTCTGTCTTTTCAGTTGGAGGTTTGTGCGGGGCGCGCGTGTAGTGGTCTCGCCGGCAAAAAACATACACACACGCGCACACACACACATCACACACACGCCAGAATCCTTCCGTATGAACACGTTTATTTCCCTAAACCAAGATGGTGGAAGAAGACGAAGAAGGCGTGGGAAAGCACTGCCTATATACCCCAGAGCGGGGTATTCACCCCCTGATTGGCTGCTTACTCGTAGCGCGCCAAACGCCGTGGGATGGGCTTAGCTTTGGCGGGCTAACCATGGCACATGCGCAGTTTACTTGGTACTAGGAAGAATTACGGGCGACAGCGCCACCTAGCGATGGCGGACTTTGTCAGCTCTCGTGGCGGCTCCCAACAGAGGTTTGCTTCCATAATCTTTGTGAGTTGAATATGAGAGAATGATCTCTCCCAGTCCAGGTCTCCTTACTCTCTGTTGAGAGTCCTTTGGAGTCTGCTCTATCTTACTAAGCCAGATTAACTAGATGTTGAAAAAGAAAACCAATTCCTTGTAGGTGCAACAGTAACCTGTTGCTGGGTTCATATGCCATTTTTTTTCTTCAAAGTAGATGGAAAGCTTAAAAATAACACTGAGAGTTGGCACTTAGGAATTAAAGCAAATACTGTTTTATCATGGACTACTCAGTAACTGTGATTCACGAATGTATTTAGGTGAGCAATAAAAACCACTCTTGAAACCTACTTGATTGTATTCGTAAGGTGGTTAAAGAGATAGCATATATAGGCTGTTTAGTTCTCATGGGTATGTGATGAAGTTTTGTGCTTTTCCACTATTCAGTCTCCAGATTTAGTGTGTTGTGGTTTTCTCTTTCCAAGCTTTATTGCGTCCTGCACAAATGGACACACTTTTCTTTTTCCTTTTTGGTTTTTGTGTGAATCCTTCCTCCTGAAGATCATCATGCCAGGCTTCTCTTTGCTTTATTGTTTGTTTTTCAAGACAGGGTTTTTCTGGGTAGACCTGGCCATCCTGGAACTCATTCTGTAGACCAGCATGGCATCAAACTCAGAAATCTGCCAGCCTCAGCCTCCCAAGTGTTGAAATTAAAGGTATGTGCCACCATGCCTGGCATATTGTTTGGTTTTAGTTTGTTGAGTAACCCAGGCTGACCTCAAGATCCTCTGGCCTATGCTTCCTAAATGCTATGTAAATCTCATTGTTTTACAAATATGAAAGGGAAAAGTAAAGCAGATGATGCTAATAATAGAGAGGTATCTCCTCACATTAGTGCTTCTGCTGGTTTATAGTGTTGTTGATTTCCTGGGTAGCCTTGTAGATGTGTTTGGTCACCTAGTAACAGAAGCTGTGAGGAATACCAGCTCTGATGCAATAGTGAGTAAGAACCTGCAGTTATAACGAAGGGAGGTGACTTATTTTGCATCCCCTCAACATACATTTATGTTTTGGCTTTAAATTTTATTCAGTGCAACCAGAATATAAACTGTGAAAGGATTTCTTGTCTTCCTTAATTGTTTAAAGTGAAAGAATAGGTGGTTGAAGGGAGTTTAGAAACATGTATCCTTCTGTCCAAGAGGACAACTATGTTACAAAGTTTCGGTGTGATTAAAGATAATTCTACTGGAAAGACTGTTCCCTTTTTCTTACCTATGTAGAAGGCTTTAAGAAAATGAAGATGTCAAGGAAAAAAAAAAAGTGAAGATGTGAAGAGAATCCTTGTAAAACTCCATAACATTGTTTAAATGCTAGAATTTTAAAAGTTTTCTCAATAAACATTTATTATATATCTCAAGGAAATTAATTATCCAAAGAATTATACTATTTGAGCAGATAATGATAACTGTTAGATTATTTTAAAAGCAGCTGTAGAGAGAGAAGGCAGAAGGAAAGAAAGGCTTGGTCTGACCTTAGGCAGTGTTTGTTAGCCGTGTTTGTTCATAAACCAGTGAGGGGTGTAACTTAGGTGGCTATTGCTTATTACCTATGCTTAGGCATGTGGAGAATTAGGCAGACTCTGAGTTTGCAATAAATTACATCAGTAGATACCCATTATTTTATTTGTTTGAATGGCCTCTGGGGTATAAAATAGCTCCTCCATCTTACTGTGTGGTTTCTAGTCCAGAAGAAAAGCAAGATACCACCAGTCCAGTTTTCTGGTTGTTATAGCACACAAAATGTAAATTGCTTTTTTTTTTTTTAAAGTGTCAATGACCTACCTGCCATGAATCAACTTTCAAATGTAGGATTTCTGATAAGTAGAAGTAAAATGCAAAACCTTTATAGGTGATTGTGCTTCATTAGTGCTGTGGACCAGTCAGTCCATGTGTGCATCATTTTAGCATTAGATTATTTGTGCTTTTTCCACTTGTTAGGTTCTAGTTCAAGAGATTAGATAAGAATGATGAAGGAGGGCTCCTGAGCCCCCACTCCTGGTGAAGGAGCTTTTGACAGTTGATGGCTGCTGGAGGATAATTTTTCTGAATAATTTTTCTTCGCTGTTAAATTACCCATACTACAGTAAATAACACTCTGGTTGTGTTCATGGAAGTAACCCCAGTTAAACCCGTGAGTCAGTAGTAAGAAAAACGACATTAAAGTAGGAGGTTCTTACTAGGAAGAAGTAGTCTAGAAGCACCAATAAGGCAGTAAATGGGGAATGAATATGATACAACTATATTATATATATGTACAAAATTGTCAAACAGTAAATAGAAATTGAAAATGAAAAAGTCTCTTATAATAAAATTAAGACATAATGATATTAGAGTTTTGGCTTTCACTTTGCCTGAGTGATTTCAGATTTTGATGTATTTACCTTAGCTCCTTCAAGGACAACTAAAACCAGGAAAGATCACTATGGAAAATGTGCTCAATGTTGGAAAAGAACACATTTTGGTTTGCTGCTGTAGGTTACTTATAGGCTATTCTTTTATATTCTGTAAACTAGTATCCTACTGGTTAGGCTAGTTAGCAAAGGTTGCCAGGAATTGTAATTTCAGGTATATCCAGATAATCATGTTTCATTGATTTGTGTAGTTTTTAAAAATTAAGCAATAGAGACTTATGAAATGGCAAAGAAGGCAAAAAATGAACTAGACAGAAAGCTTTGAGACCATGATACAGGTTTGTTCTTTCTTCATTCTTTTTTTGTTTTGTTTTGTTTTGTTTTTGAGACAGGGTTTCTTTGTGTGGCCCTGGCTATCCTGGACCTAGCTCTATAGACCAGGCTGGTTTTGAATTCACAGAAATCTGCCTGTCTCAGTGGTAGGATTAAAGGCATGTGCCACCTTCACTGGACTTCTTTTTTTAGTCTTAGATGTAAATCTGCCAAAACAAAATCCTCTTTGTCTGAGAATGCTTACCTCATCTTCCTTTCTGAAGGATATTTTTACTGGATATATAATTCTTGAATACTGATCCTCTTTTAGCGGGGTGGGAGGTTGGGAAGGGGGCAGGGTACTATAATATCCTTTTAACTCCATAGTTTCTGTTGTGAAATCTATAATCATTGAAATGATAGTCCCTCTGTCCCTTCTGTAAGTAACAGGCCATTTTTCTTTTCTTTTAAATCTACATATGTGTGTTGTGGTAATTATTTAAAACTGGCCTCCGGTTCATCCGACTATCTAAGCTGCAGTGGCTCTGCCTAGCCCAGCCGCCATGTTTCTTGGCCTGAGGCCACGTGTGCACTGCAGCTAGAACCGGCCCGCCAGAAACACCAGCACTGCCATCCACTAGATGCCAGCGTGAGAGATGGCTCTGCCAATCTTCCACGCTGTATCTGCAAGGCAGGGCATTGCCCAGACCATTCCACCATCCATGCGGGCCCAGTAAGAGAATGAGACTCTAATTCTTATAGATTAATCAAAGGCTTTATATGTTTGACAGTGATTAATAACAAGATGCCCATACAAAGAGAGTTGTATCCCAATTAGCTAACCTAGTTATAAGTTTATAAGTTGTTCCGAATGAGTGTTCTCCATACCTGTGTGGTTCTCCATCCTCCTATATCTCTGCCCTCTCTAGCTCCTCCTCTTCCTTTTTTCTCTTCTTCTCCCAACTCCTCCCTCCTCTTCCTCTCGTTACTCCTCTAGCTCCTCCTACATACGTGTGCACACATGCACACTTACTTGCACATGACAACCTCAGGTGTTCTTGTTCATGCTATGTATGTATGCAAGCTAGCTGGCTTATGAGCTTCTGGAGATTCTCCTGTTTCTGCCTCCCATCTTGCTTGCTATAGGAACTCTGGGATTGCAGCTATGTGCTATTGTATTCAACTTTATATGGGTGCTTGGAATCTGAACTAGTCTAGCTCAACTGAACCATCATCTCTTCAGTCCAGCAGGCTATTTTTTTCCTCAGCTGGTTGCCGTGGTCTTTGGTCCATTTTTGTTTTGTTTAGATGTTAACATTTCAATGCTCTCAAGTGAGATTTCTTGTCCTTTTTGGAAGTTTCCTAAGTTTCTTTACTTTGTGTCCTTGATGTTTCAAGAATGTTTGCCTTCTGGGGCCTGAGATTGGGTTCAGCCAGAAAAGACAGCTTCAGAATTTGACAATTTGAGTTCTGTCCCTAGATCTCATGTGGTAGAAAGAGAGAACAACAATCCTTTTTAAAAAAGAGTGTTTGTCCTCTTTTGGGGACATTTTTATAATTATAGCTTGGAAATCTTGGGTTTCAGCATTGTCCTTTTGGCTTTGATGCTTGTCACTTCCTCCTCCATACCATGTGAACTGTGCTTGGTTTCTTGTATGCCGAACACATCTGAGCTGCCCTCTGAAGGCAGATGCTAGTCCTCTGTGGGTCACAATTTCCATTTGATTGTACTTCTGAGTAGTCAGTCTACCTTACTTTAGTTTTCAAAGTCTAAAGTATGCACTATGGGGTCAGAACTAGTATCCATAGCTCAAATATAGGCCCAGTAATAGAAACCGCCCTTTTCACCACCTGTCTCCTCAGTCCCAGCCTCAGAACTGCAGTTAGTGGGCTGTGCCATGTAGCAGTCCTATGTTGATTGAGATAAGGGTGTGTGTGTTTCTATCCTTCACATTCCAGACAATGCTGCATTGAGCACGCTTTTAACAGATTACTCTAGCATACTTCTGAAAATATTGTTATAATATAATGCCAGGAAATTGGCTTACTGATTTTGGTTTCACAGAAGTCAGTGTTAAATCTTTACATTTTCCTAGAGTGCTTCCCAATTTAAAAAAAAAAAAAAATTGTGTTTATTCCATCAGTAATCTCCAAGAGTGAAAAGATTTAAAAGAACCAATAGGAAAATCCTTGCCTGTGATTGTGTAGACAAATTGAATTTGGTACTTCCTGATAACACCAAAGGAAGATGTAGACCTTTCTGTAAGATGTTTCTTTCTGTTAGGTGAAAAAAGGAAGTCATCTATACATGATTTTTTTCTGTTTCCCCCCAGAATTTTGATTCTGACATTAGCAGTGTGGGAATAGATGGCTGCTGGCAGGCAGACAGCCAGCGGCTTCTCAATGAGGTCATGGTGGAACACTTCTTCCGACAAGGAATGCTGGATGTAGCTGAGGAGCTCTGCCAGGTAAGCATGTGCCAGTGAGGCATAGGGAAACAAACAAGACAGTGCTGTGGACTCTGCAGTGTCTGCAGATGGGACTTGGGTGTACCTCAAACTGTAAATGGATTTGTGGTATTTTAATTATCATGGATATCATTTTGCTAGGAAAATTTTTAAGTTCTTAGAAATTATAATGCTGTAATTTCGTATCTGAATTGCCCTTTCCTTAAGAAATTACACTCAGCTTAATATCCAAATTGTTGTTTCTTTATTCTGAGTCTTGTAGGTTGATTCCTGGTTATTAGTCAAAGTATTAAAAGTAATACTACTTTTCCTGTGTGGCCCAGGCTGCTCCTGTTTGAGCCTCCCCAGTGCTAACACCTATCGGCATGCACTGTTTACTCTGGCTCCTTCTCTTCCTGTGATAGGGAATGTTAATATAGCAGAAAAGAGGAAAGAAACAAAAATATTAATGTTTGGTTTTCTGATCTAGTAAAACTATATCAAATGAAATTTGAGGCTAAAATTCACGTCAGGTGGGCATTGCCCTCTTATTCTGTTTGAAGGAGCACCATGTCGTCAGGATAATAGTAGCTGCTGTGTATCAAGTTTCCTCCAGGTCACACCCTGCTTTTCCTTCCTACTACATTGTGAGATAGGAGTTGAGGTCATGGAAAGTGTGAGGTTTGAGAACCTAGGAGTCTACCCAGGGCCTGTCAGGGAGCCTGTGTGAAGGAACTTGGGATTCGAATGTCCCTTATTCTTGTCTCCAAACTCCGTTCTGTTGCATTTTGTTGTTGTTGTTTAAAAAAATGAAGAACTCAAAAGATAAAATACTTAAAGTGCATCATAAACCAGTCTATAATCTAAGCCTTTTCTTTTTGAAACAATTTAAATCAATGGTACGTGGGTCTCGCTTTGTACCTTTTGAGGTATGTGTGTCCATACAGACCTCAAAGTAAATTGTGTCATTGAAGATCAGTTTGTTTTCAAGTAACAGACTCAAGATAGCATCTGTCCTGTGAAGTTCTTAGACACTCCTTGTAGCTCTGCAGTTTCCAGTGAGTCCTCCTCTCCTTGTGGCCAGACCTCCAGCTCCACCTTATATCCTAGGAAAGAGTATGTGTTTACATTACATTGGCCACATCCAGCTACAGTCCATTGTTGGTGCTCAGCTGAGATTTGACGGAAGCATAGAGGTGGGACAGTCTCTGTTTCTGCCCCAGAAGTATATGCGAAAACAAAATTATCTTTGACAGCCCTATATTTTATAATCTAGATCAGCTTTTTCTACTGTGAATGAATATATTAACAGGTTTGTTTGTTTGTTTGTTTGTTTTTCCCTTCCAGGAATCTGGTCTGTCTGTGGACCCAAGTCAGAAAGAACCATTTGTGGAGTTAAATCGAATATTAGAAGCATTAAAAGTCAGAGTTCTAAGGCCTGCTCTTGAGTAAGTTACTCTTTCTTTTAGATACTGTGAGGGGAACTCTGTAAGAAAATTTATTTGTAAAACACAGAGATATTTAGATAGGTGTGTCTAAAGAGGATTTGAGAAAGGAGACGTGGATGCCTTTAAACCAAGTGAAATACCACTGTATACTATGAGAACATGAGCAGCCTTGTTAACGTGACAGTTGATCATGTTTCCAGAAGAGAAACCAGTTTTCTTATTTATGCTGCAACACCTCTCGGTAGACCAGTATTAAAACTGAAGCATTATTGTTTCGACAATCTTTACATGGTATTTGAGTTTCTATAATGTGTTGCGGGTTGCGCTGTCATTCTGAGAGATGATTTAGTTGGTTATGGGAACTAAGTGACATTCATGAACAGAGCAAAAATTCTGTATGAAAGATGTGTGATGTGTGTGTGTGTGTGTGTGTGTGTGAGAGAGAGAGAGAGAGAGAGAGAGAGAGAGAGAGAGAGAGAGAGAGAGAGAGAGAGAGGAGAGTGCGTGTCAGGAGTCAGAGATAAGAGAGTTCAGGTGTATGGGTGTCACTGTATGTGTGGAGATCAGAGGACAACTTTAGGAGTCAGTTTTCTCTTCCACTGTGGGTTATAGGATTGGACTCAAGTCATCAGGTTTCTGCTGCAAGCTAGCAAGCACTTTGACTGAGTCATGCCGCTGACCCAGATCACCAAGGTGCACATGGCGCTATGGATTGAACCCAGAGGGATGCACAAGTGAATAACTGGATTTTGATAATTTTCTGTGAACATGCCGTTTACTTGCGTTACCCAAAATATACCTGAGTAATTATTGTCAGAACAGGATTGGTGTGTTCTACAATAAGAATGGCCCCTACAGGCTTATATATTTGAAGAGTAAGGGTGTGTTGTTGGGGGAGTTGTGGACCTTTTTGGAGGAGGTATGTCACTGGAAGTGGTTTTTAAGGTTTCAAAAGCCCACACCATTCCCAGTTGTGGATCAGATGAACTTCTCAGCTTCTGCTCCAGCGCCATGCTTGACGCTATAAAATGGTTGGTATGTGTCACACAAAATAGGGAGCAAGTTATTTGTTTATCTCATGCCAGAGTCTCTAAATCCATTCTAAAATTTTTAGTGTGACCCTTACCAGGATATTTATAGTAGATAACTTCAAGTGAGGATGGAGAACAAGATAAGCAAAAGTAGCATGCTGATGCTTTAAAACGTGGAATATTTGAAATCACTGTTAGTGATTGGGAATAATGCCATCTGGGATTTGAATTTTGTACTTAGGGTAGAGGTTACTGCATAGTTTTCTATTTTTTGATCAGTTTTTTTTTTAAATTGTATATTTCTAGAACTAGCCAAGATGAAGAGACAGAGGGTTCTTACGTTAATGTGTGTGTTATATGATTTTTGTGTAAACTAAAAATATAAATGACCTGTTTAAACCTAAATCTCTTTAACTGTGTCTTTGTAAAGGTGTGTGTATAGATGGTTGTACTGTTCTGCATTGTGTGTGTGTGTATGTGTGTGCACGCGCGTATAACTTGCAAATTTTTGAATTGCTTGCTTATACTAGGATAGACAAAACTTTTTCTTCTAAAGTGGCTTAGTATATTGTTTGAGGTTATACCTGAATTTTACTTAACCTTTTGACTCTTGGGGGATGTCTTCAAGCTCACTATGGATGATATACCTGACCATCTTAGAACATAAAATGATTTCCTGGGACCTGCAAGAGCAATCCCTACTTGCCTTTGTTAGTGCAAAACTCTCCACTGTACAACTTCAGGAACTAAAAATAACTAAATGGTAAAGAAGGGAAAGAGAAAAGTAAAGGTTGCAGAATTCTTCACCTAAGAGAGGAAAATGTTGACTTTGTTTATACTGCAGAAGGGTTTTATATCAACACTACCAGGCAGACTGCTGAGTCTCCCTAGGCCAGAAATTAGGTAGGAGTGCAAAGAAAAGTCAGAAGGATGGGGTATAAGACTGCCCTTCTGCTTTCATGGAATAATGTTTGGTTAATGGTCTTCCTGGCTAAGAAAACTCTCATCCAATATGAAAGAGAGACTATTGCATGAATGAGTAGAACAAAGCACCTGATGGTGAGAGATTTGAATTACAAACTGAGGATGCGATGATTAAATAGTTTCTGGATGAGGCTGGAAAGATGGTTTAGAGGGCTCACTGGTTGCTTTTTCAGAGGACCAGGATTCAATTCTTGATACCCACATGCTGACTGTCTTAGAGTTTCATTACTGTGAAGAGACACCATGACCATACCCCACACTCTTTAATTAGCTTCTCTTTAAATTGAAGTGTTCTTTCTCCATCAGTTGGCATATACAGAGAATTAGTTTTAAATGGATCACCTTTCTTTTTTTGTCTTCTCAGAATTAAGGCCAATTAATTGGGTAACACATGTGTATCATGTAATTTGTAATTCAAATCTCTGATCATCAGGTGCTTTGTTTTACTCACTCATGCAATAGTCTCTCTTATATTGATGAGAGTTTTCTTAGCCAGGAAGACCATTAACACATGACACAGGTTCAGAGATTCAGTCCATTACTGTTATGGTAGGAAGCATGGCAGCTTCTAGGCAGGCATGGTGCCGGAGGAGCTGAGAGTACTACCTCTTGTTTTGAAAGTAGCTAGGAGAAGACTGGCTTCCAGGCAGCTAGGATGAGAGTCCTAAAGCCCATACCCACAGTGACACACTTCTTCCAACAAGGCCACACCTCCTAATAGTGCCACTCCCTGGGCCAAGCATATTCAAACCACCACAGTGACCCACAGCCATCTGTAACTCTTGACCAGGGGATTTGATACCCTCTTCTGGCCTCTTTGGGAATCAGACATGCACATGGTTACATACAGGCAAGACATCTAAACACATTTTTTTTTTTTTAAGTTTTAAATCATTTCTGGTGTTTGTTCTTCAGTGCACAGCTTCTCATAGGTGTGCAGCCCTTCATTTCAAGCAGCTCTCCATGGCCACAGACAGGAGAAGAAACAGCTCTCCTGAGGAGACACGAGAAGGGCATCCAAGATCCAACAAGTTGGATTTTTCCCCCTAGAGTTTGATTTTCTTCTTTTTACCCAATTAATTGCCCTTAATTCTGAGAAGACAAAAAAAGAAAGGTGATCCATTTAAAACTAATTCTCTCTATATGCCAAGTGATGGAGAGAGAACAATTTAAAGAGAAACTAATTAAAAAGAGTGTGGGGTATGGTGCACACACCTATAATCCTAGCACTTGGAAGATGGAGGCAAGATCAGGAATTCAACGTTATCCTCTGGTACATAGGAAGTTAAGGCCAGTCTGGCTTCCTATCTCAGAAAAGGGTATAATGAGGTACCAGGTGTCAGAGTTACAGGAAAGGATGTGATAGACTGGAAGGAAAAAAAGAGAGAGAAAATAGTTGAGATGGTAACACCTTTTTCTGTTTTAAGTTTACTGCTGGTGAAAGGCTATAGGAAGATCCAAGCCTGTTCTATACATTATCTAACTATCCTACTGAGGGTTCAGCAGCATTGGAACAATGCACTCTCTTTCTCTTGTTCTCCCTCGCTCTCGCTCATTCTTGCTCTCTCACTCTCTTCATATATATAAAAGAACCTCAAGTAAAGTTGAATATGTGTATTTTATGTTTTGATTTAATATTTTCTATTGTTATGATAGGTTGGCCCTGACTTTCTGATTATCCTACTACCCCTACCTCCCAAGTGCTGGAATCAGTGACCAGCTTGTTTGTGTTTTAAACAGATACTCATATGCAATACTCCAGTCCTCTTTGCTTTCCTCTACTCCCCACTGTTCTTTTTTGAAACAAAATTTCACTAATGCTATGTAGCCCATGCTGATATTAGCCTTTAGTAATGGGATTGCAGGCTTGTACCACCATATATGATTATGAGTCTTTTAAGAAAAAAGATAGTTAATGTTTTGTGTGTGTGTGTATAACTTGCAGAAATTTGTTCTTGTCCCAATGTAGACTTTTTGTTTCATCTCGCTTTTTTTTTTTTTTTTTTTGGTCTTATTGGTCATTTATTTATTTAGATTTTCCTTTTTGTGGTTTTGTGCTTTCTGTGTTCTTGTTTTTTTATTTGCTTTTGTTTGTTTTTGAGAGAGAAAAAAGAATACAATACATGGGTAGAAAGGCTGTGAAGATCTTATAGAAATTGGGAGAGAGAAAAATATGATTGAAATATAGTATATGATTTAGTATAGTATATGTAAATTTAATTCAAATCGTCAGTCCTGGTGGCAAGTGTCTTTGCCCATTGATTAATTTTACCCTTCTGTATGGTTTCTTAAACAGCTAACAAAAAGGACTTGCTTAGCAGTTAAGAGCACTGACTGCTCTTTGAAAGGTCCCAAGTTAATTCCCAGCATATACATTGAGTGGCTCACAACCATCTGTAACTTCAGTTTTGAGGATCTGACACTCTTCTAAATTCTGCACTGATCTGTACATACATGGGTATAATTTAAAAAAATAATAAAAATATCTTTTAAAAAAATCAAAGGCACATCATCTCTGAGATGAAAAAACCATTAGTACTTCTAATGATAGAATTAGCCAGTACCCAAGACTTCACTATTTGGAAATACCAGCCCCCCATTTGTGAAAAAAATCATATACTATATTTCAATCATATTTTTTTCTCTCTCAATTTCTACGAGATCTTCACAGCCTCCCTACCCATGTATTGTATTCTTTTTTCTCTCTCTCAAAAACAAACAAACAAACAAAAGCAAATAACAAAAAAACAAGAACACAGAAAGCACAAAACCACAAAAAGGAAAATCTAAATAAATAAATGACCAATAAGACCCCCCCCCAAAAAAAAAGGCAAGATGAAACAAAAAGTCTACAAAAATACCATTGAGTTCATTTTGTGTTGCTAACTACACCTGGGTATGGAGCTTCTACCTCACTGTCTGACATTGTCCAGTTGTGTGTCGATGCTACTGAAAACTACTGAACGAATCCAAATAGATGTCCAGCTAATGAAAGAACTTCTCTGATGTGGGTTCAGTTGAGGCAGTGATCTGTGAGTACAGCACTATGTTATTAGGAGTCATGTTAATGCTGTTTTGTAGCCGAGTAGGACTCTGATTCTATGCCATTTTAGCAGTGTCAAATATGGGCTCCATTTCATGGACTGGGCCTTATATATAATCAGAAAGTGGTTGGTTAGGCCTCTATCCCTGCCTTCGCAAGATTAGAATTGCCACAGCCCTTCTATACTTAGAGAAGGGAGGAGATGTCAGGGGCATCCCTGCTTACACACTGAAGGCCTAAAATCAGCCATAGACCTAAAATCAGCAATAGGCCTGTCATACATGTATACAAACACAAAGTCTTGGGTCTAAGTGGAAAAACATTGAAACAGATGGCTATAAGCTAATGTAAACAGGCAGCTTTTGTGGAAATCTACAAGCCTGAGTAGTCATAGACCTTCTAAATAGGTAGCCTTGACAGACAATACCAACTTAGGTAAGGACAAGCGAGTCATAGACAGAGTCATAGTGACTTGTCCCCTGAACCTTCACCCAGCCTATACCCGGTTCTGAAAGATATCTGTATTCCCCCTGAACACCCACACTCCAGTGCCATCCCCTTCCCCACATCCTGCCTTTCTGTGTTTATAACCCCTGTGTGAATGAATTACGATTTGAGAAAAAATAAATTATTAAAAAAGAAAGAAAGAAAGAAAGAAAGAAAGAAAGAAAGAAAGAAAGAAAGAAAGAAAGTAAGTGGTTGGTTGCTCCTGTAGCATTTATGCTATTATTGCACCCAGCATACCTTACAGGCAGATCATTGTTATAGGTCTTAGGGTTTGTAGCGAGTGATATAATAATAGCATTTTTTCATTATTGCACCCAGCATACCTTACAGGCAGATCATTGTTGTAGGTCTTAGGGTTTGTAGCGAGTGATATTAATGATAGCATTTTTTCTCAAGTAACATGCAGAGTACCTTCTAGTACTGCGACTGCTAGTTAGCAGGGTTGAAGCTTCTAGTAGGGCACAAGATAACTTTTCTGTGTTAGAGAACATGAGTAAATATTTTCTACAATAAAGCCTACCATCGGGTTGTGAAGAATAAACAATAACTTTGGCAATAGTCTGTGATGTTTAGGAATTTCAGTAGAGCCCTTTTGACCAACAGTGCAACAAGAAGTAACCCATTTCTGGAATGTAGGACTATCTCGTCGGGACATCGTCTCCCCTATCATTTGGTGACTCCATTTGGATTCCTTCTGTTTATGTTAGGAAGTTTCTACAATAGTAGGTTTATATATGGCTTTTCACATGGCCTTTAGTGTTAGTTGTTAAATTCTCTCTTCAACCCTTTTCTCCCCCCTCCTCGCCCCCCATTTAATGTTCTTACTCCAGTTTCCCCTTCATCTGTCCATTATACTTTATTCTATTACCCCTTTCCATGGGAGATGCTCTCTGGCCCCTTAGTGTTTACCTAACTTTTGTGGTGATTTCCAGATTAAAAGTCCAAATTATTCCTTATTCACCTGCAAACACAAACAGTAAATTTAGCTGGATGTGATCTTGCCCAGAGATCACCACTCCCTTAATCTCTTTATCTCCTGAACACAGGATTCAGGTCCATTTCACATCTTGGTGCTCCTTTATTATTACTTGAACCATACACTTTGTATTTTTAAGCTTGTATATTTTAAGCTTGCTATGCATGATCAGAATGCATGAGACTAAACCAGAGAACAAAAGTCTCTGCTGGGCTTTTTTGTTACTTCCTTTGTGAATGCAATTAGTATAAATCTCTTTACGTTAGCCTCAGCTAGACTCTTCAGACAAGGGAAAAAAGTAGACACATTCTTCACCAAAATACCACAAAAAGTCTTTAGGCCACATAGTGAAATTCTCCACTGAACCCTCTTGGGCCAGGTCTGCACAGTTCAGAACACTCTTAGCAACACAGCCTTCTGTATGCCTACTAGGATGGCTCATTAAGCCCCACTTAAAGCGTTCCACAGCTTTCCAAAGTCCCAGAATCTTTCTCCAAACTAAAGCTTGGTCAGGCCTATCACAGAAATACCCAACTTCTGGTACCAACCTTCTATCTTAGTGTTTTGAAGTGGAAACTTAAGAATTCTTTGGGAAAGTCAGTTGGATGGTATTTTGCTGGGGTAAACACATGGAGGAACATTTAAAGTGGACACAGGTATGAAAGCTAAGGCAAACTCAAGAAGGATCATTTCACTGAAGCAGACACAGGAGAGAGGATGTTGTGCTAAAGGAAGCACATGAAAAGACATGTGATGGAGGAGTCTTTGCTAACAACACCCACATGTATTGATCTGCCTTACGTTGCGTAGTTGAGCTGCATTTGTTGGGACTCCATAGAGAGAAACGCGCGCGCACACACACACACACACACACACACACACTTTTGGTGATGTGCTACAGTTTCTTGCCACTTCTATGCACTTGGGCCGATTGACAGAATGATATCAGCTGAGACAGACACAGCCCATGCTCAGGAAAGATGAAGAGATGTTTTGAGTGTATAAATAGGACTTGATGGACAGGAGCTAAGCTTGGCTTGCTTGGCTTGCATAGCTAGCTGTGCAACACCTGTGGAGCTTGCATCTTTGCTAATCTTTGCTGATCTTTGCTGTGAGAGGTACAGCCGAGAACTTCTCCTGGCATCACTCCTGCTGACTTGAGCCAAGGCTGAGGCCTGGCTGTTTCTGCTAGGTAGTGCCACCACCACTGATTAGAGTTTACTATCCGGACTCTACTGAACTGGACTGCTGGTATATCTGTGAAGTGTTTCTGAGTGGATCAAGCTGCAGCTGCTAACGTGTAAACTGACATTGCTTGGTGGTGCCTTTGGAGGTGAGTCAGAAGAAGGAATTGGATCTTCTGAAACTGGAGTTACAGATGTTTGTGAACCACCATGTGGGATGCTGGGAATCAAACTTAGATCTTCTGTAAGTGTTTTTAACCACTGAGCCATCTCTCCATCCCTGGATTCTGTTTTCTAATCTAGTCTGTCAGTCTGTGTCTTTTTATTTGGGGAATTAAGGATTTACCTCTGAGGCTTTTATTTGACCTCCTAAATTTTTCATTTTCAATTTTATCTGGGTTTTGGTTTTCTGTTTCTGCTTTCATGTCTTGCAGTGTTTTCATTGTTTCATTCCACTGTGTTTTTGTGGTCTTCATTGAGGCATTTATTCATACCTTCTTTTAATATACTTATACTTGATATTTTTGAAGCCCGTCTTGTGTGTCTGTTAAATTTCATTTCTCGAGCCTGCTGCAATAGATTGTTTGTTTCTGGAGGGACAATCCAAATGTTTACTGTTTATATTTGTATTTTGAGGCTTGAATCTAAGTATCTGCAGTAAGGATATTTGAGGTGTTTCTTAGTGTAACTATCTGATCTTGTCTTTTTTGGTGGGTGTTCCATGCTTTGGTTGGTGTTGCCGTGTCTGGATCCTAGTTAATTGTGCTGGTGTATGATCCCTGATTGAGAGGGATTTTGTGGGTTTGGTCAGCAGGACACAAAGATGGGATAGGACAGGCTGGAGGGTACAGTGAGACCCTGGGTCCATACCAAGAGAGCTGATAATACCTTTGAATGAACTGTTAGTGGTCTTTTGTCTCCACAGTGATGTTAGGGAATTGCTAGCTCTTTTGCTGAATTTGATTGTGTAGTGTTTGCCATTTTTTGAATTTTAAAGACATTTGGATTATACTATTAATAGCTTCCATTAAGTTTGTACTTCTAGGGGTGAGTATTGTGAGTCATTCCCAAGAGATAAAAAAAAAAAAAGTAGGAAGTGTGATAGAAGTCTTCCCAGGAATACTAGAAGGAATATTTGTAGTCTTTAACATGCTGGAGAGCGGTATGATGGGATAGGTTATGAGCCTTGGCCAGATGCCGTTTTCTTTCATTGTTACCAGAAATAGTCACCCATCCAAGTGGCAAATTTAGGAGAGGAAAGGGAGAGCAAATCATGTGAGTGAAATTACGTTTTTATTTGGGGGTGATGGAAATTATATAAATGAAGCCTTTTCACAGGCTGATCAGGGTAGAACGCTGCTGTTGGTGCTGCGTGTCGGTGTGGGCTACTGCTGATTAGGTCACTAAGTACCATTACTGGGGCTGGGGGTTGGGTTTATGAGGGTCCCAAAAAGGTTTCTTACTTAGAGAATGTAGTGGTTAAAAGGTTGTGACATTACATGTCCTTTGACAACAGCAAAGTGATGCTAATCTGTGCCCTCAACCTATAGGAAGCTGTGGTGTAAGATGACAACCAAGGCAGAGTAGTTTCCACCTCTTTCAGTTTGAATTGAACTGTGAACAAAAAGCTGACCAGCCCTTGGCTGTGTGTATCCCAAGAGAACCGTGAGTGCTCCACACAAAATCTGAACTAACTTAAAGCCTGCAGTCCAGTCCTGGGCATATACACAAAGAACCCTGTGTTGCAGGGTTATCTGCACTCCAAGTTGTCACTGTAGCCAGGAAATAAAACCAACCTAGTCCAACAGATAAATGGATCAGGAGAGTATGTTACATATATAATGTGGAAATATTATTCAGCTGTAAAGAAAAGTGAAATTACTAAATTTGAAGGAAAATGCATGGACTTAGAATATATAATATTAAGTATGAGCAGCCAGTCTCAGAAAAACAAAACATATGCATGTTTCCCTTCTTGCTGATTCTTTAGCATGAACTTTAAATGTGACACCATCATGTTACAAAGCCAAGAGAGTAAGTGTACTGGTTGACACATTTACTTCTGCTTTGGATAAAAGCTTTTATAAAAATTTGAATTTCCTTAATGTGCAGCCTAAATGTTAAAGTTGGCTGAATTATTGGGAGAAGACTGTAATCTCAGGTCAGGGGTCTGGAAAAGCATTGTTGGGTTTTTTGTTTATTTATTTTGTTTGTTTTTGTTTCATCCACTCAAATTGTCATTCATCTAGTAGTGTTAGACGACTTGAGAAAGCTAATGGTGGGGACAAGAGTGCTATCAGGAAATTATTAGTTAAGGAAGGTGCTATGACTCGGATTTTATGTCATCTTTGTTTTGTCCTCCCTCCCCCATATGCTAGGAAACAAGCCAGAGGCCTTGTGCATGCTGCCTGGGCAATCGCTCTACCACCAAAATATATTCCCAACTCAGATTACTCACTTTTACAGTCATACCTGGTTCATATTCCAGTGGTCCTTGGAGAATTTGAATTGGATTAGCTGAAAAATGTCCATGTAAAGGTCAATTAAATGATAGGTTTTATAGTTGAATATCTGTCAAAATTAAGCTTCTTTATCATATTTGTAAAATTTGACTTCAACAGCTGATCTGTGGTACACATCTGTTTTTATGACATGGTAGTCCCAGTTAAAGATGTATTAGTCCCTCAGTGACATTATATCTATACAAATCTTTTGTCATATCGTGTATATATAGCACAGTGTGTATATGTGCTTTTTTTTTCCCCTTCTGAAATTACTGGGACTCAGTGGTGAGCACTTGTTGCTCTTCCAGAAGACCTGGGCTTAGTTCCCAGCACTCACATGATAGATGAAAACTGTAACTCCAGTTCTAGGAGCTCCAGTGCCCTACTTTGGCCTTGTAGGGTACCTGACATGCACATGTGCCTAGTACATGGGGAACACACACACACACACACACACACACACACACACACACACGATAAAAGTCAATCTTAAAAAAGACTGCAAGAGCCTTAAGAAATATGTGTGGTTTCTGGTTTTGTTTCTTTTGTGTATTGTTGTTGTTGCAATGCTAGGGTTTCTTTTATTTGTATAAACAAGCACTCCATCACTGAGCTGTATCCACAGTCTCTATGTTTGCTGGTTCTTAATGCTAAACTGAGTAGCATAAAATCTGACCAAGGTTTAGGTAAAGAGATTCCAGGCCCATGGTGAAGCAGTGCAGCAGGTAAAGGTGCTTGCAGCAAGCCTCACCGGGGTTCAGCGCCCGCCCGCCCTCCCTCCCTCCCTCCCTCCCTCCCTCCCGTGGTGGAAGGAAAGAAATGACTTCCTGGGCTGTCCTCTGACTTCCACATGACGGTTATGATGTGAGTAAAGAACGAAAGCATAATCAATGGGAGAGTGTAGTTTAAAAAGTAAGAGGCTCCCCTTCAGAAGTTTGGTTTATTTACAAATACGCTTACTTAATAGGAAGAAGTGTGGCTCAAAGTGATTTAGGTGTGCATCTCAAGGCTTACACTCCAGAGTGTGGTCCTCTTCAAATCCAAGTGTATTATGTGACATACCAGAGCCATTATACTGTAATACCTTATTGAAGAAGTAATTATCATCAAGCTTCTTATGATTTCCTTTGTGTTTGCATCTCCTAATGGTTGGTGTTACCACAACCTCCCACAAGAGGGCAAACTAGACCCTCTTTTCTCATGCTAGATGTCAGCCATGCCCTTGGTTACCCTTAAAATCTTTTTCTGTTGCTTTAGGTGGGCAGTATCAAACCGAGAAATGCTCATAGCCCAAAACAGCTCCTTGGAATTTAAGCTACACCGACTGTATTTTATTAGCTTGTTAATGGGTGGAACTACAAATCAGCGAGAAGCCTTACAATATGCAAAAAATTTCCAGCCATTTGCCCTAAATCATCAAAAAGGTGAGTCGGGAGTCAGACCTTTGTTTTTCCTTTGTACGTTGGGGAGGGAGCATGGGCAAAGTGGGGAGAGTACAAGAAGTTGACACGGTCTCTGTATATAGCCCAGGCTGGTCTCGAACTTGTGATCCGCTTAGGTCAGCCTCCAGAATGCTAGGAGTACAGATGTACACCACCAACATGGCTTGAGGTAGAGAGCTTTAGTGTTTGGGGGGGAGCCACTAGCCACCCCAGTAGCCACAACTTGTGTCCCTCGTATATATTTGCTAATGACTAAAACTGTTGAGATAACTGGCAGTTAGGAACTCTTGAATGTAAGGACATTGACAAGACCAAGGTATGGCTTGCTCCTTGGCCACTCCCCTCTCACCACATGCTGCTGCCACACCGGTGACACATATGGCAGTATAAGACTAGAAAGTCTAAGTTCACTATTTTCAGTGCTTTCTTTTTCTTATCCTCTCTATGCTGAATCCTTAATTAAGAAGGAGGTCTTTCGATCATGCTTAGGGACCAGAATGTTTACATTATTTTAGGATATGTCATGGGATGGAAATGTTCTTAGCTTTTTCAACCTGTTCACAAGTAGATGCTGTTTCAGACGTGTGTGCACACCTTCATTTTGCTGGTGTTTTTTCTTTTAGACATTCAGGTATTAATGGGAAGCCTCGTGTACCTGAGACAAGGGATTGAAAACTCACCATATGTTCACCTACTTGATGCAAACCAGTGGGCTGACATCTGTGACATCTTCACACGGGATGCCTGTGCCCTCCTGGGGCTCTCCGTGGAGTCCCCTCTCAGTGTCAGGTGTGGTAATGGCCCTGGTTGCTCTGAAATGGGCACTATGTTGGGTAACTTTTCCTGTTGCCTTTATGATTAAACCAGTAGGTTGTGTTGTCTTTCTGGAGATGTGTATAGTTGGTACTTCAAGTGCTTGCCACAGATGGAATGACACAGTTTAGGTTAGCAGTTCTCCAAATGTGACCTGGGAACCAGGGAGTCTGAAAACCCTTTTCCACTGCTGACATTTGCACAGATGATGCAGAAACAGAAATAAGTTAAATGTCAAGGTCTGTGTTATGGGGACATTGATGCCAGCCTCAGCAGGTATGTGCAGCAGCTCCTCACTGCCGTACTGACTGCCTAGTACATGCTTGCTGAGCTCGGCAGCACTTTGGGTAGGCAGTAGATACTTGTTTTAAGTTGATATTTGAGTCTGCATCTTTTTAGCATTCTCTGTGACACAGTAGGGCGTTTACATAAAGCATTTAGTTTCTTGCACAGTATGATGCTTGTCTTGAGACAAAACAAAGCCCCTGTGTATTGAGTTGTGAACTGTCTTGTTGCAAAATACAGTTTTTACTTGAACTACTTTGCCAGACACTCCAGTTTATTGTGTTTATTATGATTTAAATGACTCAATCATTACATCTTAATTTCTAACATTAAGTTATCTAATCCGTGAAAACCAAACCACAGTTTATTCACATTCTGAGTTTTGACAGTTATTTTTCCAAGTGAATGAGGAAGCTTGTCACGTTAAAGGAAGCAAGTGTATGGAAAGTCAAGATTTTAGACGAACGTTAAAAGTTTTTATTCTGAGCTTGTAAAGTCATTTCTGATGAGACTGTTGAAGACATTGTAGTTTAAAAAACAAGTATTGTAAGCTAGAGGGAAAACTTTGGAATGGTTAATTCATATAACCTTGCATAATCATACTCGAAGACAGGCTCAGAAGAATCTCTTTCCCTTTAAATGTTAAAGCACAAACCACTGTGTCTGGAGGCACGCTGGCATTTAGGCCTTGTACTTCCTTCCCCCTCCCTTGAACTACTGAGATTTGTGCTTATAACGATGGCTCTTCCCTTTCAACACGGAATGCCAGCGCTGCCTCACTTCTGATAGACAAGCTCATTTTTTTTTTTAATTACTGAGGAATTAAGTGGAAATTAAACGTTCTATCAAAAAACAGTCTTTTTAAAGCTTGCTCTTTTTCTTCATCTCTCCCACACTGGCTAGGGTTATGTGGTAGCACTAGAGTTCTATGTTTTGTTTGTAAGGGGGATTATGTTTTAGTAATTATAGGAAATATAGCTGAGGACTGGGAGTGGGAAGATGGGAGAAAAATGAATTTAGCTTTCTTTTAGAGGAACAGCTGCTCTGCACCCTGTCCACTTGCCAGACTCTGCTGGGTTAGCATCCCTGGGGTTGGCTCGGTGCTCTAGGGTTAGCATCCCTGGGGTTGGCTCTGTGCTCTAGGGTTAGCATCCCTGGGGTTGGGTCTGTGCTCTAGGGTTAGCATCCCTGGGGTTGGCTCTGTGCTCTAGGGTTAGCATCCCTGGGGTTGGCTCGGTGCTCTAGGGTTAGCATCCCTGGGATTGGCTCTGTGCTCTAGGGTTAGCATCCCTGGGGTTGGCTCTGTGCTCTAGGGTTAGCATCCCTGGGGTTGGAACTGATGCTTCTTCTTTTGCCCTCAGTTTCTCAGCAGGTTGTGTGGCACTGCCTGCACTAATTAACATCAAAGCTGTCATTGAGCAGAGGCAGTGTACTGGAGTTTGGAACCAGAAAGATGAATTACCTGTGAGTTCAATTGATAATTTATTTACCCTTCCTGCCCTAGAAGATGAATGTTTTAAATGTACTCATCGTGCCATTTAATCAGAAAACAACACCATTGTAGCTATTCAACATGGGTTTGTTTGTTTGTTTGTTTTAAATTCATTTCTGTTTTTGTTTTAATGCACATAACATGAGTGAAGAATAAGGTTGGGAATATAGCTCAGTGGAAGACCATTTGCTTACCATGGTCCACCTGGCAGTAATGGACTTTAAGAACAAGAGCTATTGTGGATTGGGAAGGAAGGGAGACAATGTATTTGTGTAGGCTCTGGTATGCAGCAGCTGGTCTGCTAGATGATTTCAAACTTTTACATAATTTGATTTATTTGTGGCAAAAACACAATGTTGATATCATGCCATGAGCTTTTAATGTGAACAAATGATAAAACATCCTGTTGAGATTTAGCTTAAGCAGTATTGGTGTCATAATCAGTAGTTCCCCATACTTGTGAGGCTGAGGCAAGAGGACTGTACATTGAAAGCCTGCCTGGGCAACTTATGGAGATCCTATTTCAAAAAGCAAAAAAAAAAGGGGAGCACATACACAAGAGGTGGTGGTTGTGATGTAGGATGGGGTGCTGGACTGAAGCTTGCCTAGCCACGTGCGAACCCCTACATTGGACTCTAGCACTAGAGGGGGAGCACCAAAAACTTTGCCTACCTCCCTGCTTCAGGTTTTCTCTGGACCATTTCATACAAATTACATAGGAAACTCAGATCTGAAATCACCCAGAGGTAACTATATTTAGATTGCCCTTGAAGGAGTTGTGCTGAATTTATCACCTAACCAAGCACTTCTACAGAACAGTCAGGCTGTCTGCCTCTGCTCTTGGTATATGTTCTGACAGAATTACAAGGTGTTTAGGCCGGGGATGTGGCTTAGTGGTGGGCCAAGCTGCCTGGTACCACCAAAAAAAAAAAGATAGTTAACATCTGAGGCGTCATGTTTGATTTTCTCAGACCTCAGATTTCAGTTTGAAATGCAGTGTTATAGTTTTGCAGATCAGAGATTTAACTAGCCTTTGTGAATTTGTCTTTTTTGAACAGATTGAAGTGGACCTTGGTAAAAAGTGCTGGTATCACTCCATATTTGCCTGTCCCATTCTTCGTCAGCAAACAACAGATAACAATCCACCCATGAAGTTGGTTTGTGGTCATATTATATCAAGAGATGCCCTGAATAAAATGTTTAATGGTAGCAAGTAAGTGTCTGACTTCTTAAACATTAAATTGATCTGTCTTGCAGGAAGTAAAATGTAATAAGGATAAGTGAATGCATCCAAAATCTTTTATATGTTTGTTTGGTTTTTGTTTTGTTTTCTGAGACAGGGTTTCTCTGTATAGCCATGGCTGATCTGTAGCTAGGCCAGCCTCAATCTTAGACATTTGTCTGAGAACTCGGATTGGTGTGTAACACTATGCTCAGCCATAACTAGATTTAGAAATGAGTTTTCTTAACGAGTCATAGAAAGTGTATTGCATCTAATCTCTTTGGTTAGTTTGAGCTGCTCAAGGATTTGGTAATTAGACTTGTAAATGTACTCTGACCCTTGTGTGGCCCTCCCTCCAAGGCTTTAAGAGTAGTCTTCTGTGCATAGCCTTCTCCTTCTGTGTTCCACTTCTCTCACTTAGGGCTTTATTGTGGAGCTATTTTTATATGCTATAAAATAGCCCTTTGTGATTGTTGTTGTTGAAGTTACACAGTGGTACATGCCTATAATCCCAGCACTTGAGTGGTGGAGGTAGGAGGACCCAGAATTCAATATCATCCCAACTATATAACAAATTAGAGGTGTCATCTTGAGCTACATGTGATTGTCTCAACCTACTTTTACTGCCCTCTCCACCAATGTAGACTACTCTGTAGTGTGGAAATGTGATTATTTAGCCAGTTTCCTCTTGGTGAATACAGTGCCAGAGTGTGTTGTCCATATGTGACAGTTGCTACCAGTGTAATTATGGTTCAGAGTGCATAGACATTTGTAATTTTTATAGACAATGAGCCCAATTTAAAACAAAACAGATCTCAAAGGCATTCTAGCTTAGGCAGTTAGGGTAGTCTTCACTGATGTTGGTTCTGGCCCCATTATGGGAAGACCCTTTCCTGGGAAGTCTGTTGCTGAAGAAAGTGTTTATGCCATTCCCAGACCACAGAAACCCTGGCAGTGCAGGTCATTGGTCACAAGGAACCAGCATTCTTTGTCACTGAAAGGCATGTGGGCTGTTGTGGATACAGGCTGGTAGCTCACAATAGATTTGCTCTCCTAAAATAGATTATACAGCCACACATATGAAATTCATTTAGGGACAGGTGCAATATAAACATCAGTGGGTAGGGACTAGATTACTTCTGAAACTCAGGAATCCAGTTTCAAAAAATTGTCTGTTTTACCTGCAAAACAGTTTTCACCAATTACTAAATGTCAAAGAGGCTTTCAGGATAAGCTCTGACTTAGGTGTTGTTTTCTGTAACCCTTCAAAGCCTGGCTGACAGTTCTATGTAGAGCATAGTTAATCCTCCAGGCAAAATAAACACATAAGCTTTGCTTTTGCACATGTTATAGATGTGAATACAGGTGTTAAATGTCCTCTATATCTGGGCTCAGTGCTGATACTATTCTTTTTCTCAATCTTTTCTATCTTATATTTAGATTAAAATGTCCATATTGCCCAATGGAACAGAGTCCGGGAGATGCCAAACAGATATTTTTCTGAGGAATGAGTTTGTTTGCATTTGTAAGTGAAACTGAATTATGGGTACATTCGAGACAAAGAGTGTTCCATTGACTGCAGCTATCCAATCCAAGGACTGCCCGTTCATAAGCTATGCTCCAGAAGCTGCCGACTCGCTCATGTGCACAGAGGGAGTGCTCCAGATGGGTATTACACAGGGCTTTCTTCACTCTTGGTCTTCGTTTCTGATCAAGTAAACACACCAGCAGTTGTCATTCAGTGCAGGTTTTTGTACTTACTATATGGTGATTTTTTTACTTAAAAGCAGAAACAGAAGTTGACCTTCCTGACATGTGTTTAATATTCCTCCTGCTTTTACAAATTCTGACATTTTCTTGATAATTGTAAGCTTCAGAGTGTTTGTGGAAGAACTTTCTTCTTATGTATACATAATTAAATGAAAAGTCTTCATAGGAGTTTGACAAATTGAATTGTGGTTATAAAATGAATTTCCTTTTTTGTTGTTGTTTTGTTTTTCTTTTTTGGCCTAAGGAAGAAAGCTGTGATAAATTCCAAATTTGCATAGCTTTTTGATGTTTTGCTCTGCTCCAGCTCTTGCTTCAGAGTCAGCACACCTGCGTTTGAGTTCTGAGTTCTGTCTATAGCCCAGCAGGCTGCCTGTTTAAAATCTCATCATGAATTTAGCAGGCAGATGTGAGAATGAAATAGATATTATTGGGTTTTCGTTGTTGTTGTTTATTGGTTTGTTTTGCTTTTATTACCAAGAGGTGCTTTTTAATAAATGGTATTCTGAAGTTAGGATGTTACTAATTTGATATATGGTTTCACAGTCTTAGCACACTGTCCTTTGAAGTCTGCCTTTAAGACTTGGCTAAGTATCACATTAGTTTATCCTCACAGATACGCAGTGTTATGCATGTGTATATAAGTATGTGCACCAGCATCAGACATTGTGTATGTGGAAGGGAAAAAGCATGTTTCATTCTAAATGCAGTTGCCAGTTTCATCACTTCAGGTCCTTAAGGGCAGACGCTAGCAACTTTCTGTGTTGTGGACCTTGTTTACGGCTGTTTGTGTTTAATTAGTATATTGTTCATGCCTCTCTTCTGCAGTGTCTCATCTCATTGACTGTGAACCTGTATATTAACCACATGGCTACAGATAATGATCTTTTCTTTTGTGAGGTCTCTTCATTTAATGCACTGCCCAGAAAGAGCCATGTGTAAGAGTTATTCTCTGTATGAGGAACTAACTACATGGAAAAGACTTCTGTGGACACAATTCTGACTTAAACCCATGAAATACTTCATCTTGAGAAGAGTGCTGTGTGGAAATCACCAACTATCTCACAACTTTATTTCATCTGATGTAGATCTGAACATCAACATAAGAGAACTGTCATGAGAAAATGAAAAACCGTAACACAGAACCAACAAGAAACATGACTCTTCTTATTTTAAACTACGGATGGACTCAGTTTAAGGGAATGGGGGATAACAGTTTTGGTGCTAAGTTAATCAGAAATTGCCAGCATTCACAGTGGATGGTCTGGGCTAGCCTGGATGGTCTCTCCTGAAGTGTTTTCCTAGGAGAGTTGGTATTTGCTTGTGAAGGGAAAGAATGATATTGCGGGAAAACTCAAGAAATGACCATGTGGTCAGTGTCATGGTGATGGCTCCTGTGTACTGTGTAGGTTACTTGGGTCAGGATTGGTCCGGCTCAGAGGGCATGCTTTGTTCATCCTCAAGCCTGGCCCACAGTGCCGTGTGCTTCACTGTCGGATACCCCGTAAAGCCCCGCATGTCCCATGAAGCAGGGAAAGAACAGAGGTGCCTCTGGACTGCAGGGGAAAGGCATAGTGCCAGGCAGTATCCTGTGGAGGGAGGGCGGCTGTAAACTTGTTTACTATGGAGTTTTTTTTCCCTTTGAATTAAATTCCAGAGTGTCAGGCTTTTTTTTTTTTCCTTAAAAAAAAAAAAAAAACAAACCAACTTTGTTATTCCTAAGTCAAATTTAGTTTTTAGGTTTCTTTTCCCCCCATAACTTATTCTTACCGTCTCACCTCAAACATCTACATGACATTTAGACGTCACATAAAGTTTATGTGATACAGACATGCTCTTGAGGTTGGTGGAAAATACTTTTGGAAGCAAGACCCTTCACACAGTTGGCTCAGGCCGTTTTAAGGACGAAGGCTCTGCCTGGTCCCCCTGGCGCTAGGCATCTCTTTGACACTCTTGTGAAGCTTGTGAAACTTTAAAAAGAACGAGCTTTAACAGGTGTTTGACCTTACAGCTTCCTCTGTGAGGTCCTTTAGTCCCGGTGGGCAGGCAGGACAAGGGCCCAGAACTGAAACTTGATGTAAAAATTTACCATGGAAATGAGGTCTTAGGGTCTTCTTTAACTCGCATACTTTGTCTGTGAGAGACTGACTGTAGCAGAAGTGGATTCAAAGAAGACAGACCTTGACCAAAGATGCTGAAATACAATATTGGGATCCTTGTACTCTAGAACCATCCCATAACCGATGTCATGCTCATGCTAGCATGCAGGAGGATGCCATCTGTCTCTTTGAGCCTTATTAGAGAAGGTAATGCTAGAGGAAGACTATCAGTCACACAGATAACAGGCATTGGAAACAGCTGTACTGCGGCTTCTTTGAGAGCTGTTTCCTTTTCTGGTTGTGGACAAGGCTGCCTTAGGACTCTGCTAAACCAATAAAACCTGTAGATTCTGGTGTAGCCAGAGCCTCTCCACAGTGGCTAAGGTTGTCATTGATCTTTTTCTCCTTTGTGTGATCATCACAGATGCCATTTCTGTTTTATTGATGATTATATGAGACTTTTAATACATAAATGAACGGGTATTGGTGCCTCTTTATTTTTAAAATTTTGAAGAAAAAGAGCCACCTCATATTCATAGAGTGTGTATTTTGTGAGTGTGTGAGCATTTGATTGAAAATAAGAAAGTTATTAAGTAAATTTTTCGTTTTACTTTTTCCACAGCAGCTAATGTGTAGGGAGATATTAAACCCACACCAAATCATGAGGGGATGAGGGTCCCCCCAATCTTCTTCTCTAGGTCGCCAGTCCCACAGGCTGTGCAGCTCAGATTCCTGTGTTTAGGCTGTGTTGTTTCCACCTCACTGTTGTCAGCCTTTGGGACGGTGGCTATCAACAGCCAAGATCTCTTGGTTTATCTGCACAGTACAAGCTGCTGATAGACTACACTAGCCCTCTGGTTTCCCAGCTCAACCTCTCATACAGTGTACTGACAGCCCGAGTTGTCTGTTTAGTCAGCCAACTCGGGTTATCTTCAGGGAAAGTATGGAGGCGTGGTTTGTTTTGGTTCATCTCTAGGATGTATACGGTGAAGACAAACCAAATACTTTTCACCATTGAACTATCTGTACATTATCTTTGGTAACACTAGAATACTGTAGTTTTGGGGAACACACAGAGGAAACGTGTAGCAAGAATCACATACAAGGCTTGGTGTTTCATAAGCATGCCAGCTGACAGTTGTATGTGGTACTGTAGTGTTTACCATAAACAGGTACAGGCTTCATGAATTTTTCATACTGAATTACAATTGAGTAGATACCAAAAACAGAGTGGCAAATGTATTTTAGTAGCAGATGAGGCAATTAGTTTTAGGGTGAATTTTTCACTGTTGATTTTACTTTAAGATGTAGCAAGAGAAAGTTTTGTTTTTAAGGCATTTTTTAAAGCTGTAGCAGGCATATGCTTCATTTACTTCCAAAGAGGCAAACGCAGCTAGACTCGCTTACAGCACGTGCTTCGCTCCGTGGTATGGGTGGACACCTACACTTCTTCAGTAGCAGTCTTAGACTACTCACAGCCAGGCAGGGGTGGGCTTCTCTAGGATTTAGTGCCTGAACTTTTCTTTTGGGAAGGGGCTGGAGTGAATGTACTGGGAATGAGAGGGAAGCAGAAGGAAACAGGACTGTGAGTGAGTGTGCATGTGTGGAAATTCATCGTGACCCTCGAAGCTAGCAAGCGACCACTGTTGGCCGTGCTTCACTCATGACTGCAGTGTGCATGTATCTCTTCGCCATGTTTTCTAACCTTCACTAAGGATTCATCAGATCATCTTGCTCAGATGGCTCAGGATTGTATTCCTTTGGCTTAACCCTGTGCTCCTGGGTTCTATGGTGTTTCTATAATTATGAATAGTGTTGCACTGTAATCTATCATATAGAGCTATATGTATGGAAATTTTTGATCAGTTTTTTAAGAGATGTATCCTGTTTGCAAAGGCACAATAAAATTGCATCTTCTAGATTATAGGCAATAAAGATAACAATAAACCTTATTTAACAAATCAGACTGATACTCTCTGCTTATTTGATTTGGTGGGGGAGGGAGGATGTCTAACATATCCAGTAGTTTCAGGGATTTCATTTTAACTTAACTCTGATATATTTAATTTATAAATTTCGGACCGATAAAATAGAGTTTTGAAAAACTATACGAAATGCTTTGTTAATGTGTGTATTCCTATGTAAAACACATGGCTTCTTCTGTGTATATTTTTTAAAATTAAAGACTTGCACATTTAAAAAGTGTTTTGTGGATCCAGTTTGTGAACTTATCAGCTGACAGAAGAAATGAGAGTTGAGAGGAGAAAGACCCTTTCTGCATCTGCCTGTGTCTGCATGCATTGAGGGAACGGAAGGGAGTGATACCTTCTGTGAACGCACCTTCTAGGTTTGAGATGTTTTCTGTTTGCTCTCCCTTTTGCCTGTTCTGTGCTCTGTCCAGAGTACAACAGATATGCTGGGGTTGGGGGGTGGGGTGGGCACCTCAGTACTGCTGGGCCTCGATGAGAAACTAATGCCATCTATACAGAAAAAGAGTGTATTTATGTTTATTTTGTCTAGTTTTTAAAGAGACAGATTTACCAAGGAGAAACCTTGTCTCGTGAAATAGCCTGAAAAAGCCTCTAGAGGCATCCTGGCTATTGGGTAGTAGTCTTCCAGTGCAGAGTCTTGGTGCCACCATGATTTTGTTTTCCCTTGGCGTCTGTCCTAGTTTGTTTTCTATTGCTGTTATAAACAACATGACTAAAAGCCGTCTACCCACAGGCCTGTCTGTTGGAGGCAGTTCCTTGGTTGAGGTTTCCCCGTCACATTGACAAGAAATAACCAGTACAATATTACTGAGGGAAAAAAACTAAACAGCCTTTGGTTGACTTAAAAATTACTAACTGGGAGTAGTGTTATATGTCTAGGCAGTTCGTTAGCAGCGTTTGCCACATTATGATAACAGCTAAAGGACATGTCTGTCAGAAACTTGCTTCTCTTGAATCTCCAGGTGTCGATGGTGACTGGCGCTGACAAAGTGCTTAGCATCTCTTCCTTCATAGTCCAACCATTTCCTTGTCTGCACCAACCTTTGGGTTCGGTCAGATTCTACCTGCCTGCACATGTGACATTGTTGATCACTTGAGAAACACCCAGTGCTGTTTTAATGCAGGATAATCACACGAGGCTTGTGTGGTTTCTTCTCTGCCAACTGCCATTGATGGCTAATGATACCACCAACCACCATGACTAAACACAGACCATGACAGTAGGAGGGAAAAGTAACAGGGCCTGGAGAGATGGCTTGGTGTTGAAGAGCACTTCCTATTCTTACAAAAAACAAGCACTCAAGTTCCAGAGGATCTGATGCCTTCTGACCTCTGTAGTCATACATATGGTGCACACATATAATGCAGGCAGAACACTCGTATCTTTTTAAAAAGTAATACTTGAGTTCCTAAAAGATCTCCATGCTGAAAAGACATGAATGGCCATCCTTTTGGTTGGTCCATCTCCCTTTCTGCTAGCCTTTAGCTGTGACCACCATACACCCCAGGAGTGGGAAGCTAAGTTATGTACAAAGCTGCCTCTTCATTCTGTGGCCACTGAATAAATCCTTTATGCCCAACACTCATCTCTCAGACTTTGGTTTCCTGTGGGATATGCTTTGGTATCTGTGTATGTTAGCATTATCTGGGAAACGGGCCTTCCCAGGCACGTTTGGAACTAATCATCCAGGTGGTGTAGGTAAGACAAGGCATCTCATTTCTCCTTAGGCCAAGGTCTTATGCAGGGGTGCCCTTAGTTACCTAGGGCTCAAATTCCTAGGAATAACTGTCAACAAGAAGGGATCACTGTTTACCTTGGAAAGTGATTAAGGCCGGGAGACCATGGGGACTGGAGAGATGGCTTAGTGGTTAAGAGCACTTGATGCTCTTCCAGAGGACCTGAGTTCAGTTTACAGCACCCACATTAGTGGTTACTGTGTTACTATCACAGAGGGGAAAAAGATTTGTGATGGTTTGTATATGCTCAGCCCAGAGAGTGGCACTATTAGGTGTGGCCTTGTGGGAGTAGATGTGTCACTGTGGGTATGGGCTTTAAGACCTTCATCCTAACTGCCTGGAAGCCAGTCTTCCACTAGAAGCCTTCAGATGAAGACATAGAACTCTCAGCTCCTCCTGCACCATGCCTGCCTGGATGCCGCCATGCTCTTGCCTTGATAATGGACTGAACCTCTGAGCCTGTAAGCCAGCCCCAATTAAATGTTGTCCTTATAAGAGTTGCCTTGGTCATGGTGTCTGTTGAAGCAGTAAAACCCTAAGACATTCTTCCTGGAGGAGTTTATACCAAGAGTGGGCCCAAATTTGAATTCTCCACTTCTTTTTTCTTTGGTCTGTCCCTTGCAAAAGGCTTTGCTTTATCTTTATTGAACAGCAAGGGAGACATGGTGTGGGAAAGGAACGAAGAATCTCTTAATTTTTTACTAGAGTTCACAAGGAAAGAAGTTACTTTATGAACCCTATTGATCCAGACTATCACTCAGAATCACAAAAATTAATTCTAACAACAGGATATAACTGATGATTTCCAACATTTATGGTGGATTTGATTTTAAGATTGTGTATTACTAACTTGGTTGCAAAGTCTGGTATACATTCAGTTTTTGAAGGCAATAGATTTTTTTAAAAAGCCATAATCATCTTCAACAACCACCTGTAACTCCAGCTCAGGGGGGCACCCACAGGCACTCATATGTGTAAATAAAAAAGTAAAGTTCTGGGGAGAAAAGTACAAGTTCACTTCTTCAGTATCTATTGTCCTGGGAGCGTGGTTGTAGACCAATAAACCTTGTCTATAAATGTGTGTTTCTTCTTTTGAGATAGAGAATAGTACTACGTTTTACAAGTGGAGGCACTTGGTTACCAAGAAATAAAGTCGCTTGCTAGAGAATACACATTCAAATAATGAGCCAGGAAGCAGGTTTCAGCCGTTAGACCCTGCTGTTGTTACCTTAATTTTCTTCTGTGGAGATGGGTGTGCTGCCTCAGGTTCTCAAACTACTGGTAGGAATTGAGCCCCCGGCAGAGGGGCAGCAGGTAGAAAAGGAAGCCATCTTACATCATGAACAGGAAGGAGAAAGCAAGATGCAGACCTCAAAGATATGTTCCTAATGGCCATTTCCCCTCACAAGGCGGGGTGTTCTATCACCTCAATAATCTACTCAGATTTTGAATCCATCAAGAGATGAGGTGAGAGCCCTCATGACCCGAGCATCTCTGGTAAAGCCCTCACAGACACTCAGAGGATGCTTTACTGGTCTAGCTGTTCCCAATCCAAACCAGCTTAAGTGAGCCTGCTGATTCACACATGATATTGTAGCACTGGGGGCAAGAAAAGGGGAACATGTGAGTTCAAGGCCAGACCTTGCTATGAAGTAAGATGTTAATCCCTGCCCCCCCCCATTTAGCTATTATATAAGTATAATCCTTTTTGTGAGTGCATTACCAAAAGTACAGAAACAAAAAACAAATCAACCTCTCTCTGCTGTCCAACTTCTGTCTTAGGATTTCTGTTGCTGTGAAGAGACACCATGAACACACCAACTCTTTTTTTTTTTTTCCACACCAACTCTTATAAAAGGAAAGTATTTAATTGGGGCTGGGTTACAGTTCAGAGGTTTAGTCCATTATGATTGTGGTGGGAAGCATGGTGGCGTGGAGGCAGACATGGTGTTGGAGGGTCCCCGCCCCTAGTTGGTTCTGATTGGTAAATAAAGTTGCCAGTGGCCAATGGCTGGGTAGGGAGACAGAGGTGGGACTTTTGGATTCTCAGCCAGAGGACAGGGAAAAAAAAAAAGAGTGCTGTGCCAGGCAGAAAATAAGGTCTAGGCTTGAGGGCTGCAGAATAGAGAACATGCCAATCAAGTAAGAGCTGGGGAAGCGCCTCCCCACACTGGGTCTAGGGTAGCAAAGATGGAATATAGATTTTAGAAGTAATAATTCAGGAGTATCAGAGGGAAAGTTTGGGAGTGGCCGAACCATTGAGCTGATTAAAGTATATTAAATATAAGGCAGTCGCTCTCTCTCTCTCTCTCTCTCTCTCTGTGTGTGTGTGTCTGTGTGTGTGTGTCTGTGTGTGTGTGTGTGTGTGTGTGTGTGTGATTTGGGAATCCAGGACATTGGGGCAAGTATCTCCTCGGAACTTGAGCTACCACTGTTGCTGGGAATATTTGAGAGGTTGATCGCCTACGGCAACATGCAGCACCACATAAACAGGGCATCGCAGTACATGCCTGCACTCAGCACTCAGAAGTGATGGTATCGAGGTCAGATATTCAAGGTCATTTTTGGCTACACAGGGAACTCAAGTCTAGCCTGTACATGAGACCCTTTCTGGAACAACAACAAAAACAAACGAACAAAAAAAAAAAATCCAGAGATTTGTGCAAAGTTTAGTAGTGTAAATGTAGGGGGAAGTTTGAAACAATACTAAATGGGTACAACCAAACTATGAAATGCTATTTAACCATTAAATGGTATTATAAATGTTTATTTATTAAATCCACTTATAAAAACTTGTATTTTAAAACCCAGGGAGTGTGTGTGTGTGTGTGTGTGTGTGTGTGTGTATATATATATATATGTGTGTGTGTGTGTGTATATATATATATATATCTTACATTATATGCATAGGAAATAATCAAGTATAAAATAATAACAATAGATTAAGGATCATGGGTGACTTTTAGTTCCTTCAGGTTTTTATTACATAGTATCTGTTGCTTACTTTCACTTAGAGATGAAATCCACTCTGGGGCAGCAGTTTTGACAGTCAGCCCCTCCCCCACATCTACTCTGCCTCATCCTCACATCTGCCTTCCAGGGGGATGCTAAGGAATGTTCTCCAAGGAGTCTGTTTATAGAGTATCAAACATGCTGGTGACCCCAGGAGCGCATCCAAGTCTAATGTTTAGAAATGGGAGAGTGTAGCCGCCTGCGGCCACGGACAAACTGGGTTCACCTGTAAGGGGGGCTAGAAATGAAAAAAGAGACAGAAGGACGAGAGAAGCATGAAGCCAAGACAAAGTTTTCTGATCAAGGCTCGAAGTTTAATATTCAGCTCTTCCAATTAAAGGGAAAGCCCCACCGAACAGGAGATGGGTGGGGGGACCCATCCTTTGTCACATCCTGAGATGTCTCAAGGCAAGCTCAGCGGGCAGTTATTCTTCTAAGTTCTGTAGCAGGTTGCACATGTAGCCAAGGTGGGTAACTCCACCTAGGTCTTCTTGTTTGGTCTATTGTAGTAAACAAGGTGTTTCAGACCTGCTCAAGGCTTGGGGTAGGGCACAGGAGAGGTCCTGCCTACAGCTTCTCTGATGCTTGAATCGTATGGTCAAACCTCACCCTCTGTTGTACAAGAGCTGAGAGAATCATAGTTCCACAGGAATTTCACAGTGGTGGTTTGAACAGCATTAATAATTATAATTATTAATAATTATAATTAGCATAATTGGGTTTTACTATAGTCTTCAGTAACAGAGGGGGCTATTTTTTAGATTTACCATACCCCTTCACTCGACGGCCAGCAACTTCCCAGTCCTTACAGGAAGCTCTGATGTCCAGGTGCACTGCTAAAGGCAGTTCTCCGGTCTTCGATTTGTTACATGTGATGCTCACAGCCAGAGCTGAGCAGATCAACAGGTTCACACCACTTGCCCTCTTGTGGTTTGAGGCACATCATGCCACTAAGGACATGATGACATACCTAAACGGAGAGCTCAGGGGGATGTGGGCAAGATCCCTGACCAGCTAGTGCTGGGTTCTCTCCTGCTCTGTAGATCCTGCTGTGCCCATCTCTGATCTCCAGCTTCTTTTATATGATGGGCAGACAGGAGATTTATATCATCAAATGGGTTCTGAGGCCACCAGCTACACGGACCCTGAAACTGGAACTAGCTCTGGTGTTACGGTCTGCTCTTTACCTCATTGTGCGCATACAAGTATGTTTTGTGTCAAAGAGAATTCATAAAGAAAAAGGAACTGTCCTCATCCCACCCCCACTAAAACAATACAGAGGACAATATATAAGACAACAGGAAACTGAAAAAGGAGGATCTGTCTCTTGCAAGAGATCTCTGAAGTCATGTAGTAGTTGTGGCTTCCTGGCGGCGCCATTTTACACGAATTTCTCTGAAGGTCTGGGCTTGCCTCCCTGTCTGACTAGGGGCCTGAAAGAGACACAGGAGACCAACCATCACTGTGGCAAGAACCTTTTTAAAGTAGTATCAACACACACACACACACACACACACCAGTTTTTGATGGCTCTAAGAACTTGTCCCTAGGCATTAATGAATGAATTACCTCAGCCACCCTTTCCTTTAAGTCCTCAAGGCACCCAGAGAGGGGTCTGCACTGCTCAGGAGAAGTTAAAGACCCTGCCTCTGGTCACACAACTCTCAGGTAGCTGAAGCAGGATCTGAGCCTAGTTAGGCTCCCTGGAAGCTTCTGGAGTCCCAGGAGGGTGAGATTAGAAGCTGATTGTTTTAAGTCAGCAGATGGCCTGATTCTTATCCTGGTAGCCCCAAAATTGAGAATCCAGAAGGGTGTGAGGTGCAACCTCAGCCAAACACAGTGTTGAGCTTGATGTCACACTAAAAGTGGATGATTTTCAGGACTTGGTAAGAGACCTGCATGGCTCCTTTCGGCTGAGATTCGGACCTATGATGCCTAGGGAGCTAATTTGCATAGCTCCAGGTTTTTAGGGCAAGGACCAGCTTTTCTATTTTACATTTCAAGATGAGAGTATTCAGAAAACTAAATATAAATGACTGTCTTGCAGAAGCAACCAAGTTCACTTCAGACCCTGAAAATAATGAAAACCCTCCTCAGGCTTTCCGCTTTCCGCTTTCAGCACGTCCCCTGCAACATAATCAGTCCAGCTGCTCTCCCGCTGAGCCCTTCTGTGGTCCTTCCTTTTCTCAGGAATGAATTCCAATACCTCATCAGCTTTCTGCTTCTCCTGGTTCAGGGACTGGCTGACTCCCGGTCCCCTGCCACCAGGACTTCACTGGCACGACATCTCTCTGGGAAAGATGCCCAAAGCACCAGCCATGCCACTAGGACCACGATTGCCCAGGGTGAGCAGACCTACAGTTCAGAGACTTTACTCACCTGGGACATTTGCAAACACGCCTTCGGTTCCCTAGACAAGGAAGGAGGGAGAGTGAATACCCTCTTGCAGTCTCCAGATATCATGTCAATAGCTTCCTCTACTCCAGACCTTTGAGGCTCAGAACTCTTCAGACCTGAGGTGAACACTACTTTGCCTACTCTTTCCTCAAGTTTCAATTAAAAATAAAACATTTTAGCTCAGCTGTTGTTACCCACGTCTTTAGTCCCATCACTTGGGAGGCAGAGGCCAGTGGATCTCTGTGAATTCGAAGGCAGCCTGGTCTACAAAGTGAGTTTCAGGACAGCCAAGGGCTACACGGAGAAACCAAGTCTTAAACAACAACAAAATAAATGCATAAATACATAAATAAAACATTTTAAATTTGGTTTGGTTGTCTATGCCTGTAGTCCCAGTTCTCTCTCTCTCTCCCTCCCTCTCTCTCTCTCTCTCTCTCTCTCT
>NW_021604591.1:14622509-14750063 GCF_004785775.1 Grammomys surdaster
TTTTTTTTTTTTTTTTTTTTTTTTTTGGTTTTTCGAGACAGGATTTCTCTGTATAGCCCTGGCTGTCCTGGAACTCACTCTGTAGACCAGGCTGGCCTCGAACTCAGAAATCCTCCTGTCTCTGCCTCCCAAGTGCTGGGATTAAAGGCGTAGACCACTACTGCCCTGCGTCCCAGTACTCTCAAACGGAGGGAGGCAGAAGGATCAGATCAAAAGTTTGGGGTTATCCTAGGCTACCTAACTAGTTTTAGGCTAGCCTAGACAACATGAAATGAAACCCTTTCTTGGGGAGGAAGGGGCGTTGTAAGTGCAGATGTGAGTGGATCTGGGAATCTGTAGACCTGGCTGGTGTAATCACCTGTATAGACTCAGAGGAATGAATGGTTTGTGAGGTGAGATCAAGGGCAAATCTCAAGCCAGCCATGTTCTTGACTCAGCCTTCATGGGCCGTGATCTCAGGGCTACATAGCCCCCTCCCTAGTGTGCTTAAATTATCCTGGCTGTGCTAGCTGCTGATTTAGCTGCTCTTGGGGGTCCTGGAATAGGGTTCTGTTCCAAAAAGTTCCCAGAGGGTAGAAAGAACAGCGGGGTGGCCTACCTGTCTCCTGCCTTCAAGAAAAAACCCGCTGCACTGGTCCTACAGGTCAGCTGGAGCGTGTGCATTCCTCTCCCACCCCCACCCCCCAAACTTAATCTTCCAGAAGGGCTGTCTGGAGCGGGCACAAAGTAGACTCCTCCCGGAGCGCAAAGCCGTCTCCTCCAGGCGGAGACTCCCCAGGACTTACTGTGGTAGCAGATGAGAGTGGTGACCAGGGACAGCAGAAGGAGCCCGCAGATTCCGGCCAAGGGTGCCCAGATGTAAATATTACAGGCGAAGTCAAATCCCGTCCCCTCCACTGACGAAATCCGAATGAATGGAATTTAGAAACCAGCTGGGACAGCCCCCAACCCCGCCCCCAGCACTTCTCCCGGTCCAGGTCTCCCTCCAAGATCAGGATTTTCCTTGGCAAGTAACATCCCCACCCCCAGCCCCCAGGCTATCTGTCTACCCCAATCGCGGACCATGAGGCCACCTAACCTGAGCCACCCGCCCCGGGCCGGCAAGTTTCTGGTGTCAGGGGCGGAGATGTCCCGGTAGTGGGCACCGGTGTGGGAGCTCGCGACACTGGCTTGGTAGTAGTAGAGTGCACTGCAAAAGCAACAGGGTGCCTGCGGGTCAGGCTGGAGTTGTGGATGCAGCAGCCTCTTTCCGCTTAGCCTTTACCCAAGAAGGAGCCTTTTCCTGGCTTTTAACTAGAGGAAGAAGGGACCCCCGGATCGTGCTGGGCCACTCCGCTGCTCGCACACGCGGAGCCAAGTGTGATTTGGGGCCAGTGCGCCTAGACCAGATCCAACAGCTAAGCGGCTGCAGCCCTCCACCAACCCAAAGCTGGAGTCAATACAAGAACTCTATCCTGGAGCCTACAGGGGCAGAATCACACACACATCCAGACTCCAGGGGGTTAAAAGTCACTTCTAATCCTACCCAGCACCTCAGCCGCAGTTTTCTGGTCTGTAAAATGGGAACAGTGTAGAAGTAGCCTCCAAGAGACCCCAAGAGATTTAAGAAGAGGGAATCTGTCTGTAAAACATGTTCAGATGTGACTCCTAAAATCCAAGGGAAGGGACCTCCACTTCCAAACCTTTCTGAAAGACCGGCACGAGAGGACTGAAGTACATCACTAAGTTGCTGGTGACTGAGCAGAAATAATAGCCTTGGTTTTCCTCGACGAACTTGTTCAGGGTGAGGATGTACTTTTGGGTGTCCTCCCTCTTGGCAGAGAACAGTTTCGGATCCAATCTATCGTTCAGCTTGTTCCCGGAGAAGGACGAATAGGCGATGAAGATGGGCTGGGGGAGTTTGGAGCTGGAGTTCTGGAAGAGCCAAGAGCATCCTTGCGAAGTGGTCAAAAACACTTCACATGTCAGCTCCACCTTCTGGCCAACTTTGGCGTCCATTTTCTTTGGTGACATTCGGAACTGTCCTGAACTCTGGAGCCGAGTGACATCTGCAGGTGCCAGGTTAGGAGACTGAGTCGGGAGTCCCCGAACCCTTGATATGCTCCAGCCCCTGCTCTCCCCGGGATTATCAACTCACCCAGCAGTAGCAGGTTCAGCAACAGAAAGCAGGTCAACCGTGAGGCCATGATATGCTCCCATCAGCACCTTAGGTCAAGCTAGGGCTCTAGGGGAGGGGCCCAGGAACAGGGCGGGAAGTGCGGGGAGGGGGGCGTGGAGGGTGAGAAAACTGCTCCCTTAGCCCGCTGAAGACAGAGCTGACTTCGTATTTGAGGATATGATGTCACCCAAAGTCCCCACCAAAGATTGTTAGCCTCCTTTTCTCAGTTATCACCTTTTAGGGGCCTGGGAACTCAGAGAGAGAATGCAACCTTGCAGAGCAGGTGAGGGGAGTTGAAAACTGAGATTTGGGCGAAGAGAGAACACTTGGAAAGGGTCTTTGGGAATTAATTGTTCTTCTGCAAGAATGGCTGAAAGAAGGAGAAAGATTAAGTCTTAATAAAATGAGAGTGACAGAACATGAAGGGAGAGGAGTGTCCACTCTCCTCTGTCTTTTTCTCATAGACAGGGTCTTGGGTAGCCAAGCTTGCCTCAGACTCACTTCACAGCAGAGACTGGTCTTGAGTTCCAGACCCTCCTGCCCTTCCACTTCTTTTGCTGGCAATAGTGTCTTTTTGCTTCTTGTCTGGAAGTTAAGTAGAAAGAGAATTTACAGCAATTCCAGCAAAGCAGGCTAGACGTTAACCAGAAGGGCCTTACACCTCCCATCAAGGGGACTTGCAAGGGGGCAGTTCAATGGGAACCTTGAGTGGCACTCTGAGCTGCTGACAATATCCAATTGGATGGTGCAGCTACATACCTTGACCATCATTCTTATCCAGGGGATCTGACAGCATCACCCCATGACCTGCACAGCTAGATGAAAGCAGCTCCCTGACTTGATTAGGGACTAGCCTTGGGTAGGTGCTGGCTCCACCCAAGTCACTGTCCCTGGCTTTGCCATGCACCTGCAGCCACTGCCTCGTAGACAGATGTTTCCCTTGTTGCTTACTTATGCCTGTGTTTCCAAGCTCTTGCTGCACACTGCCTGGCAAATGCCAGGGCTCCTATCATCTGACTTGGGGTTTTGACTTTCTCTGTTGCTTGTATGCATGTGTGTGTCCTGGGTGAATCTCTGTCCCTGGCACACACAGACTTCATTCCTTCTTGCCCACTACCATCCTGAAACCTGCCAGTCTCTTGATTGTCCATGGCTTGCACTTAGTGGGGCTTTCCACTTAGAATCCCATACAGGGTGCAGCTCACGCATTACTGCCTGATTCTAGTTGGAGGTAGGTTGCCTGGCATTCTCTACCCCACATCTGAGTTCTGCCTAGTGGCAATCTGTTTGCCAGAGCCTCCACGGTGCTGGGTATGGCCACCATGTCCAGTTTCCACAAGCAAGTGTTGGATGGAGTGTGTCGCTGATGTTACATCCTAACTTGTGTTTACTGAGCTGCACCCCTCTGAAGAGGCTTGCCTTTTGTTGTTGCTTACATTTGATGACAAGATCTCAACTCTGTAGCCTAGGCTGGGCTGGAACTTACAATGTAGTTCAAGCAGGCCCTGAGTTCATGGTAATCCAATTAAATTAGCCTCCAGGGTGCTAGGATTACAAGCTTGAGCCACCAAGCGCCATAATGGCTGATATATACGAACAAGTATTGGGTGAGCTTTTAGAAACTGCTTGGTCCCCATGCTCCGTACTCTAAGAATACCCGGATGCGGACTCTAATATTTTATGTTTAGAGTTGTTTAAAGTATAATTTAATGTAGTTTATTATTATTTGGTGTGAATGTGTGTGATGTGTGTGTCTGGGAGGGAACATACATGCCACAGCGTGAGTGTGAAATCAGAGAACAGCTCTGTGGAGTCAGTTCTCTTCTCCCACCTGTATAAGGCTTCTGAGGATGGAACTTAGGTCAACAGGCTTTCAAGGCCAGCACAGTACCTATTGTGGCTTCTAAAGTGGCTTCTTAAATTATAAGAGTAATATATTCCTGAAAAAAAAAAAGGTACACACAGGGCTGGAGAGATTGCTCAGATGGTCAAGTATGTGCTGTGAAAGCATGAAATCCTGAGTTCGGATCCCTAGCACCCATTGCCAGGAGGAAGAGACAGAAGATGCCTCAAGCAAGCTGACTAGTTAGACTAGCAGAATTAGTGAGCCATGGGTTCAATTGAGAGAACCTGTCTCAGTGTATAGCATGGAGAACAAGATATCTACTTTGGGCCTCCACACTCTTGAGCATGTGCACCTGCAACCCACACTTGTGCACCCCCACACAGACACACGTGCATACATATAAACAAGTGTAAGTTTTAAAATGCCAGACAGTGCAAGAGTAAGTACAGAGAAAGTCCTCTGTCTCATCTCTCCTCATTTGTCCTCAGTTCTTCAGATAAAACCATGGTAACAGTTGACTGTATCTCTTAGATCTTATCTGGGCACAGATGTTTATCATTTCAAATCATTTGTCACAGGGGTAGTGTTCCAAAATCTATTTTCACGTTTCCTACTTGACAATAGAAGAAAAGCTTTTCACACTAGCAGTTGGAGACCCACTTCATTTCTTTGCATGATGCCTTTCACATAGCTGTTTAGTTTACTTTGTTTTATTAGTAGGCCTTTAAGCCAGTTCCCATTTTAATAATTACTGTACCATCAAGGCTGTGCTATGAAAAGATACATTATTCCTGATACACTGTATCACTGAATTCATAAAGTGCACATAACACTTTCAATTTTGAAAAGATACATTTATTTATTTAGTGTGTGTGTGCACTAATGAGCCTCAGTACTACAGGTCAGAGGACAAGTTATGGGGCTCCGTTTCTTCTTTCTCCTATGTGGTCCCAGAGATTGGGGCTCCGTTTCTTCCTTCTCCTATGCTGGTCCCAGGGATTGAACTCACGTTGTCAGCAAGTCGCTTTACCCTTGTAACTATCTCACTCATGCCTCACATAATGCTTTCAAGTGGAGGATGAGCGAATTAAAGAAGGGAAAACCTTTGTAATGACCAGCAAGTGTATATGCATGCCTGTGTCTATAAGCATATGTATAGTGTGTGTATATGAGTATAGTGTGTATGCATGCGTGGATGTGTATGCACATATATTGTATATGTGTGTGTAATATGTATATATATTTTGTGCATATGGTGTGTGTGTAGTATGTATATATATTTTGTGCATATGGTATGTGTGTGTGTCTGGATGGAAACACACAGTGCTTCTCTTAACTTACATGAATGAGGATAACAAGGAAGCAGGTAGGTTTAGGCCACCCACACAGCAAATCTTGTTTTACACAAGAATCTCCCATTTTACCTGGTCACTGCTCCTCCTACAGGAGGATGTTCACAGGACTTACTGGCCAAAGTGTACAGTCAGGAGAACATGAAAGAGGATAGAAAGACACAAAAATATGCCTTTTCAGATGAGAGCCACAGTCAATCTTCAGTTATGTGGACCCCCTTCAGAACCAGGTCCCCAAGTAAGATGATGGGTAGATTTGGAGTGAAAATGGCTATTCCATTTCAATCTCTGTGAAGTGAGCTATAGCTAGTGTAGGGGTCTTCAAGTCTTGCGACTAAGAAAGCTCAGCCATGGGGGTGCCATCCCCTTTGTACAGAGCATCATGGGAGGTGAGGGGAATGTCAAAGCAACATGTCAAACCCCCCAAAGAGGTTCTGTGACCCCAATAATACTTTTCACAGAAGCCGGTGGGTTGTCAATGTTAACCACAATGACATCCGCCCTGAAACAGGCAGCAGAGCTGATGTGACTGCACATGTTCTGAGATGCTTGCTTTCTGTAGCCCAGGTGTGCAGGCTGGAGTTATGCCTATCCATCATAGCAACTGATCTCCTGCAACGTATCCTGTGATACTCTCATGGGGTAATTTGAAGAAAGGGCTGGCGCAAAGAACAATGACTGTACTCTGTCACACAAGTGTCTCCTCCGGGTTTTAAAGGGCAAATTCTCACTATGTAGCCATGGCTTGCCTGGAACTCCCTCCTTATGTAAACAAGGCTAGCCTCAAATTCTTAGAGATCTGCCTGCCTCTCTGTTTCAGCAGTGTTGAGATTAAAGCTATGCACCACTATAGCTGGCCCTTTCTTTCATAAGATATGATAGAATAGATAGCAGTAGCCCTTTGAGCTGGTCTGAATGAGAATGAGCCCACCTGCTCATTTGTTTGAATACTTGGTCACCTGTTGGTAGAACTGTTTGAGAAGGATTAGGAGGTGTGTTTTTTTGTTGGAGAAGGTGTGTCACCGCGGGAAGGCTTTGAAGTGACAAAAGATTTCCCAGTGTGTCCTTTCACTCTTCCTCTTTGTGGATCAGGATGTGAGTGCTCAGTTACTGCCCCCGTGTCATGCCTGCCTGCCCATCACTACACTTCCCATCATGATGGCGATGGACGCCTGTCCCTAGGGAGCTTTGATGCTCCCCTCTGTAAGTAGCCTTGGTCATGATGTTTTATCACAGCAATAGACAAGTAAGGCACCCTGGGGTGAGCTTCATCCTTATGCTTTTAAAACATGAGAGTGAGATAATTTTAACTTACGCGAGTCGGAATTACAACAGAGAGAAAGACACTTGTCATCCGGGCTCTTGTGCCGCAGACAGCCGAGACAACCTGGAACCATGACTCTGAAGTTGCCCACTGCTTCCCTCAGGGATGGTACAGGCAACTCTGCAGATATCAGGACCTCATTTGAACTCAGTCACAAAGATCTGTCAAGAGGTTCTGTTACATCTAGAAGATACTGTTTCAGCAATGTCTGGCTCTTAGGATCTTTCCTTCCTCTCTTCCACGACACCCCTTGATGCTTGTGGGGATGGGGCGTGATGTATTGGTCCCATTTATGGCTGGGCACGCCACAGTACCCTCAGTATTCTCCGTACTTTGACTCATGAGCATCAGTATCAACTACCTTCCGCTGTGCTAGCTTCTTTGATAATGGTTGAGAGCTGCATTAACCTACACATTCAATTTTCTTTCCAGATGAATAAAATTCCATTGTGTGTAGATACCACATTTTCAGTATCCATCCATCCATCAGTCGATGGGCATCTAGGCTGCTTCCTAGTCTTCTCTATCATGATCAGACAGCAGTGAACATTGATAAGCAATGTCTCCACAGTAGGATATATCATCCTTTGGGGAAATTCCCAGGAGAGTATAGCTGAATGTGATGGCTAATTTTGGTTATCAATTTGACTACATCTGAAATTAACTAAATCCTGGTAGATGGACACACCTGTGAGAGATTTTCTTGGTTGGATTACTTGAAGTGGAAGATCCATCCTAATCCAGGCCATACCTTTGGGTACAGCCCACATAGAAGAACATGGAAGAAGGAAGTTTTCGCTTTTTTGCCTGCTTGCCCTCACTCTTACTGGCAAGTTCATCTATTCCATACCTTCACTGGTATTCAGGATTCTAACATGATCTGAAAACTCACCACTCTCTAGGTCCTCCCTGGGATTCCAGCATCAGATTGGGAGTGCTGAGACTCCAGCCTCAGGGACTGAACAACTGCCAGATCCTTGGCCTTTCTGTCAGGAGACAGCCATTATTGGGCTGCTCAGACCATGGGCTATAAGCCACACTAACATATCCTGTATGTATGTGTGTATGTATATGTGTGTGTGTATATGAATGTATATGAATATATTAATATATGTAAATATATATGAATATATATGTATATGTGTATACACACACACACTTTAATTCTAACAATTGTTCTTTTAGAGGCCCCTGATTAATCCCTAATACACTGGGTCACATAGTGGTTCTATTTCTAGCCTTTTGAGGGATCTTCTAACTGATTTTTATAGTAGCTGCATCTGTTAGGAACCAACAACACGTGAAAGTTTCCCTCTCCCCACATCCTTGGTAGCATTTGTTGTCATTCTAACTGGGGTGAGAGAAAATCTCAAAGTAGTTTTAAGTTATATTCCCCTGATGGCTAAAAATATCTTTGGCCATTTATATTTCTCCTTTTGAGAACTCTGTTCAGTTGTATGAACTTACAGCAGCTGTGGTTGCCTGCCCAAGAAGATCAAGTCAGTCATCAGTCTAGCATGATGGGGGAGGGCCACTTGCTTGAGGCCACAAGTAGTGTAGGTGCTGTTGGCAATTGATGGCTTCTAGGAGAGGAAGGTATGGTCCCTGTTAGGTTGACCATACCCAGTGGATCACAGCCCCACTCCCATGTGCATATGGGCAGCATTTATTAGACTCGGTGGGTTATTAAAAAGGAGAAAATGTACATGAAGTTGAGAAAGGGGGAAGGGAAATCTGGGAGGAGTTGGAGGGTGACGATGGTGATGACAGCATCAAAATAACATTGAATACATGTATGAATTCCTCAAAGAATAAACATACTTAACAAGGACTCAGGAGGTATCTCAGGGGTAGAGTATCCACTTAGCACATGTGAGATCCTGACTTCAATCCTCATAAAACACCCAAATATATCATGCATGCATGCATGCATGCATACATACATGCATATGCACATATGAACATGCATGCATACACATATACATATATAATGCATGTGTGCATTTGCATGCATGCATATATACATGTACACATATTTTCATGCATACACACATGTATGCATACATACACACATACATATATACACACATCACATACAGATAAATATATAAATAATAAAAAGAACAGTCTCGTTTCCTTCATTTTTATTTTCCCCTACCTGGAACCCCCAAGTTTAACTAGATTGCTTTTAGATCTAGCCTGAGCCTTTGTAATGGTTTCTGAAATGAACAACTTACCTTTATTTTAATCTCTTCCAGTGAAAATCTCATCCTGCTAGCTCCGTACATGGGACCAAAAGGCTTTCCCATGGAAGCCTATGAGAATGCTGGCTGGTCCTACATGCTGCCTGTGACTGCTCATCCCACGGCCCCATCTCTGCTCTGTCCTATTTGACCTCTTCACTTCTCCTAGGGTTGGTATCTATTCCTCAAAGGAGACTGCACACTTCTGCCTCCCCGCCACTGAATGTACTATTATTCTCTGCTTGCAAACTCTTCTTCAAGTCTCAGCTCAAGCAGTATATTGCGGTGCACACTCAAAATTCTAGCACATTAAAAGTAGAGGCAGGAGAATCGGAAAGTCAAAGTCATCCTCAGCTACTTGTCAGAAGCCATAATAGGACAAGCTAATAATTAGCAGTTGGTCATCCTGAAATGCTTGCCTCGGATTATTATCTGCGACAAGTGTGCCACATTTAGCAAGGCTATGTTGGACATATTTTAGGAAAGATCCTGCTATTAATATGCTTTTCCTATTACTATTAAATATATATAACAATCACTAAGCAATAGCACTCCCCTTTGGAGCAGATCTCTGCAGACCCACGAAGATGTACTGTCTTGTAGTGTTGCTATATAGACAAATAGACGACTTCTTAAATCTTAATGATGATCCTATAAGAATTCCTAAAATTATACCAATGATTATTAAGCTCTTTTATAGTGGGACTGCTATTAAGTCCCTTTCTGATAGTCAAAACTGCTATAAGAACTCTGCCAGTCTCCGAAGTGTCATCAGTTAACAGCACTTACACAGTAACCAGAGTCTCTCCTGCTCAGAGCACATTCCAAGGTGGTTGTAAAACAATTAACCAAGGGTCACTAAAGGGAACTCACGATTTATTATAGGTGCTAGGACAGAAGAGAAAATATTGCCTGGGTTTATCTATACAAAACTTCACTAATTTCTTAGTTATAGTTTTAAACCTTTGGTGAACCTGTGGAGCTAGACAGGTGATGGATGTTTGGTCAGATAATTACTCCTAATGGATATGCATGTAAACATTCTCAATTGTAAACTTCTATTTCAATTTATGATTTGAATTTTGGTGTGAACTTGTGATGAACTTTGTAACATGTGATCAGGTACTCTGAATGATGTATAAGACAAAGGGACGTTCATTAGTGACTCACTTTTCTCACCTCACCTCACCTCTCTCTCTTTCTCCCTCCCTCCCTCCCTCCCTCCCTCCCTCTCTCTCTCTCTCTCTCTCTCTCTCTCTCTCTCTCTCTCTCTGCTCTTCTCCATTCTTCCCTGCTTAGAATCTCTCTACTTAGAATTTTTCCTTTGTTAGAATTTTTTGCTTTTTCCACTTAGGACCTTCCCATTTTCCCCCTTAGATAGGAAACTTTTTACACTTAACAATAAACTACAATAACTTCTTTAAGTGTCTTTTCTTCCTGCGACCTCAAACCAACAGACCTAAGTTAGAGCCTGGCAGCGCTTGCAGAGACAGATCAAAGGCATTGCTTAATTCTCTGCTGTCCCTGGGTGGAGGTGTTAGTGGCCAGAAACTGCAGTTTCTGACCTCAGAGGATCAAACAGATAGCAGGTCAGCTACAGTAGCCTAGTAAGTAAACTTTAGTAATGTAGATAAGAAAGATTTTATTAAACAGCAACCCTAAATATCTCATAAGATATTATCCCGAATCTCGTAAGACCAAGTCTTACCCCTCGCCGACGCTCTTCCAATTCCTATCCCCCTTGGCTGCTTCAAGAAGAACCGACCGGCCGGAGGAGAAGAAAGAAGATCACCTTCTCCCCCCACCAAGCCGGATACAGCTCCCGGCAGCTACTAGCAAGTCCAAGGCCAGCCTAGTCTCTATAAAAGTCCATCTCAACAAAACAAGACAAAATAAAACAAACATCAGATCAGTGAGGCAGTTTTCCTGATGGAATTATGCTTTGCCACTATTCCCAATTCCAAGCTATAAAGACCATGCATATCATCCCTCTCTGTGTCACCTGGACTTTGAGCATATCTGGCCCTCCCTACCAGATCCATGGCTCCTTGAGGAGGAGACCTGATTGTGTTCATGTTTATACTGGGCACCATACCTGGTCTTCAAGAAATATTTATTCAGGGGCTGAAGGTGAAATGACTAAGCCTGTAAGATGCTTGCTACCAAGCCTGACGTGATGACCTGAGTTTGATCCCTTTGACTCTCAAGTTGTCCTCTGACAACATGCCATTTACATACATGTCATGTGTAGAAGCACCTCCTTGGAAAGCCTGATAACCTGAATTTGACCTGGAGCCCAACACTGAAGGAGAGAAACGGTTCTTAGAAGTTCTCCTATTGGCCTCCAGATGTTTGCAGTATGGCAAATGTGTGCACATGTGCACACACAATGCAATAAATACGTAGACAAGACTGAGTGAAATCTGAAGATGGACCACTGTTGTGCTTGCTTATTTTGCAAGAAAAAAAATTGGCAAAAGTCAAAAGACTAGTGACTTGTAACAAAGCAAGTGTTTATATGACAGACTAAGATTTTCAGTGCTTATACCACATGGCATGCAAACAAAAGAGGAAAATCATAGATGTTAAACTCTGTCTCATTGTAGAAATACATAGTTCTACATACGTAATAATCTACATATTTCTACATAAATATGTAGAAATAGACCTATTGGGGCCTCCCAATTTCCTCAAGAAATCAAATAGAATAGAGGTGTTTACTGTGAGATTTTATGTACTGACATTTAGTTCTAAGGAGCCACACGAGAGAGACCCGTGCCCCTCATCCACTCTCCCTTAACATTATCACCCTAAATAACTCTAATGTGATATTATAGGTTACTTTGCTTTCAAATTTTATCAGCTGGGTGTGGTAGGCCTGGTAGGCCACATCTTTAATCTCAGCACTGGGGAGGCAGAGGCAGGTGGATCTTGGTGAATTTGAAGCTAGTCACGGCTCCCTAATGAGACCCTGTCTCAGAAAATAGGAGACAGGGAGAAGGCTTGGGAGCTAAGAGCACGTGTTCTTCCAGAGGACCAAATTTGTTTCCCAATGCTCATGTAGGGGAGACCCATATTGCTTGCAGCTCCAGGGTATTCGCTGCTCCCTTCTGGACTCCTTGGAGGATGACTATGGGTGACAAAAGTTCACATGGGCACACATGTACACATGAAATAAAGTAAACCTTAATAAGTAAAAATGTATTGATTTTTAAGTTAGCACGCTAAGTCATGTGTTTTACTATGGTATTTTCTTATTTATATGTTATCATACTTTGTTCTATCCATCCCTCACAACCTTCTCCCATCTGCCCTGCTACCCTCTCAGTGGTCCCTTCCTCTCTCCAAACAGTGCCCTCTCTGTTTTTCAGTCACACCTGTTCTATTGCTCTTTCCAGTGTTCTCTCAAGGGACAGAACCAACAGGATAACATAGATAAAACAGTTACAACAACAAAATCACTCCTGAGAGCCGAGAGCCCAGTATCTACTTAGACATGAGGCTAGATACGTCAGCAGTCCAAGTAGTCCCACAATGGCTGTCCTTCCCTGGCGTTGGGGGAGATAACCCATAGTCTACATGGCTGGGTGCCTCAGTAGTCCCAATCTGGTGCTTGGAGCTGGGAAATTCCTGGAGAGCTGCTGGGTCCCAGTCCAGGATGAGAACTTGGAACCAGCAGCCACCACGACAGCAGAGCCAATCAATTTAGTTGGGAGAAGGATGAGATGACCTTCCATTTGCAATCCCTTTAATCTGGGCTGGTACCAGAATGTTCCAACAATTGGGGTGGTTCTTCCCACATCAATCATAGCCATATAGACTCTTTTTCAGGGCAACCTTAAAACATTTAAGTGAACACTAAAACCAGCCACTATAATCCACTCCTGTATCCAATCAACTTGACACACAAATACATCACTTAAAAAAATAAAGGCATAACCCTGGTTGGAGAGATGGTTCAGTGATTAAGAACATACATTGTTCTTACAGCAGACCTGAGTTCAATTCCCAGTACCCACATCAGGCAGTTCACAACTGCTTGTAATTCCAGCTCCAGGAGATGCCTCTAAACTCAGGCACATGCACATATACGCATAAATAATAAGTCACCACGAACCACGTAATTAAATATTTTTGACAGCCAAATTAAAGACTTGTAGAAATGAGGTGAAATGGTTGATTTTTTAAAAAAGACTTTTTATTTTATATATATTAGTTCACCATTACTCTCTTCAGTCACACCATAAGAGGGCATCAGATCCCATTACAGATGGTTGTGAGCCACCACGTAGTTGCTGGGAAATGAACTCAGGACCTCTGGAAGTGCTCTTAACCGCTGAGCCATCACTCCAGCCTGAAATGGTTGATTTTAATGATATATTTTATTTAATTGACAAAATAAAGGAAACTGATGAAACATGGACCCATTTCCCCCATATCCTCACACCATTCTTTTAACACCAGATATCTGAGATACTTCCTACATATCGGGCAGGTATGTACGTATCAGCCAGTGTCTGTGGAGGTACTGTGGTTTGATTATAAAACGCTGCCCACAAGCTCATGGGTTTGAACACTTGCTCCCTAGCTAGCGGTGCTTCCTTTGGGAAGGCTGTAGAGCCTTTAGGAGGTGGAGCCTCACTAGATGAAGTAGGGCACTTTGGAAGGAAGGCCTTGGGGTTTGTAGCCTGTCTCTACTTCTTGTTGACACTCTGCCTCCTGACTGTGGTTACAATGTCACCATCAAGCTTCCTACTCATGCTGCTGTGGCTTCCCTAGCAAACTGGGATGTATTCCCTGAAGCAGTAAACCAGGACAATTCCTTTCCAAGGAAAGAAATTAAAATTTCAGTTGTATGCTTTACTTGGCCAAGAAGTATGGCATAGATATTTTTTAGCATAAACACATATTACATGAAAGTAGATTTCTATAGAAGAGGTGAGGTGAAATGCCTACGTTCACAATTGGACATGATGGTACACACCTGTAATCCCAGCACTCAGGAGGCTGAGGCAGGAGGATCAGTTCAAGGCCATTCTCAGCTATGTTCCATAGCTGAGTTTGAATTTAACATGGGGTGCATGAGACTGTGTTCCCCAAAAGAACATTTAAAAAATCTTATATTCAAGGAGATGAAAAGAGTAATGAAAAGAATGCCCAAAGATAAAGAATATATACTGTCTTTAAAATGTAAGGACAGCATACTGCTTGTGGGCTACAGGGTTGCTCTTGGGTTTCATTTTAAAAGAACAATGCTTATATTGGAAATAGATCCTTTTTTGATGATGACAAGCCACTGATGTCAAGCTAAAAACAAGTGTGATAGCAACATTATTCACAAGAGCTAAACTGCGAAAGCAATGTCCATGCACGGATGAACAGACAAGCAGAAGATGGCATGTGTGTACACAATGAAATATACTTCAGGGAGCTGGAGGATGGCTTGACAGTTCAGCGCAAAGGTTTGCTTCCCAGCCCCGTGTGCTGGCTCACAACCATCTGTTACTCCAGTTTCTAGGAATCAGATGTCCTCCTCTGGCCTTCAAGGGCACCAGGCATGCATGTGATGCATCTACATACACTCAGGCACATAAAGTAAAAATAAGCCATACTGTTGAGCTTTAAGAAGGGAGGGTTTTCAGAAGAGTGCTTCAATATGGATGAGCTTTGAGGACGACATCTTGCGAGGTGATATGAACCACTCACAAGAGATGAGTCGGCTCCTTATGTCTCCAGTCTGATCGACAACAGCCGGAAGATAGGATGGTAGTTGCCGGGCAGAGTGTGTGGTGAGGTGTTACTATTCAACTGTGCAGAGTTTCACTTTTGCAAGATGAGAAGTGCTTCTGAGAAGGCTGTGGCCATCTGTGTAACAGTGTGAATTGTTTGCTACTTAAGTATCCAAGTTTAAAAGATTGAAGGCAATAACCTTATAGGTACCTTGCCACATTTTTTTTTTTTAATGAATAAATGGTTGCCTCGCTTTCAAGTTCGAGGCAAGGGGAATCCAAAAACAACAGGGTTCTGTAGCAACTGCTGCTGTCCATTCATCCATTCCTTTCTTGACAGATCTTTAAGGCCAGTTCTGACTTTTACTATTACAATCAACACTTTAAGGAACATCTTTGTGTTACTTAGAGTTCAAATATAACATTTTCTCAGGCTGTGGGTGTAGCTAAGTTGCTTGTTTGAGATACACATGTGATCCTTAGCAGCACATGATCTGGGCATAGCAGCACATGACTGTAATCCCATGACTGGAGAGAAGGAAGCAGGAAGATCAGAAGTTCAGGCCATCCTTGGCTACATAGAAAGGTCAAGATCAGCCTGAACTACATGAAACTCCATATTAACTGGGGGAAAAATGAAATTTCTTGGAGTTAGGGAGATCACTCAGTACTCTTGTAGAGCATCTGAGTTGCTCCCAGCCCACATCACAGGGCTTGCAACTGTAAGTCAAGCTCCAAGGGGTCTGACACATCTGTTCTTCATGGGCATCTGAACACGCAGGAGTGCACACATACACACACACATACACACTTCTTAAATGATTTATTTATTTGTATTTTGTGCATTGATGTTTTGCTTGCATGTCTGTATGCATGTCTGTGTGAGGATACCAGATCCTCTAGAACTGGAATTATAGTCAGTTGTGAGCTGCCATGTGGGTGCTGGGAATTGAACCAGGGTCCTCTGGAACAGCAGTCAGTACTTTTTAACCATTGTGCCATCTCTCCAGCCCCATACACCTTTTTTAAAAAGTTATTTTTCTGAGTGTTGGGTTGTAAAATAAATGAATGACTTGAGAAGTACATAGCAGCCTGGAGAAGAACACCTTACCTGAAACTTCTCTTCCCCTCTGGTGCCTGTAGGTAAGAGTCTCTCCAAAGCAGTGACATTAGTTTATACTCACGCAACCTTACCAACATACTTCTCAATACTCTGTCTTTCAGATCTGTGTGTGTTGACACCCTCACTGCTGTGATAAAACACTTTTACCAAAAGCAACTTGAAGAGGAAAGAATTTATTTGGCTTACACTTCCAGGTCACAGAGGGAAGTTGGGACAGGAACTTGAAGCAGAAACCATAGAGGAATACTGCTTGAAAATTTGCTCCCACATATATGTTCTGATAATTTTCTTATACAGCCTAGACACCCCCCTGCCTGGGGATGGTGCTGCCTACTAAGAGCTGGGTCCTTCCACATCAATCATCTATCAAGATCATGTCCCACGGACATGCCCACAGGCCAATCTGATGATAGAGGAGGCATTCTTCAATTTCTGGTCCCTCTTTCCAAGTGGCCACAGGTTGTGTTGGTAGCTGCAGCTAGCTAGACAGTCAATATTTCAGTCTGAACTTGCACCTCTCCAGTTTGCTGAGGCACAAACTGAGTATATTATCACATGTCTGTTGGCAATTCAGCCTTCCTCTTCTACAAATCACCTCCTTGAATCCTTTGCCCACTGTTTGGTGGAGTCCTAACAGGATGACAGGATCTGAGGAACCTTCCCTTACTGGAGGTATATATGAATATGGATATACCGTCCACATTCAAATTTCTTTTCTTTTTTAAAAATCAAATCGTAATTTTTACTTATTCACACAGGGGTTATAAACACAAAAAGACAGGACGTGGGGAAGGGGATGACACTGGAGCATGAGTGTTCAGGGGGAGTACTGATATCTTTCAGAACAGGGTATCGGCTGGGTGAAGGTTCAGGGGATAGGTCACTATGACTCTGCCTATGATTCACTTGTCCTTATCTAAGTTGGTGCTATCCACCAAGGCTACCTATTTACAAGGTCTATGACTACTCAGGCTGGTAAATTTCCACAAAAGCTGCCTGTTCACAATAGCTTATAGCCATCTGTTCACATTCAAATTTCTTAAAACAGAATTTTTTTCTTAGCCTGTAGCCTAGGTTGTCCTGGAATTTGCGTGGTGTTGAGATTACCACCATGCCCAGCTAAAAGAGGAATTTTATTGGTGTGTAGTGAATCTGATTTCTTTCCTAACAAGTGTACCACAACCAAAGGAGTCTTCAACTTTCCTTTCAGATTGATAGCTGTCCTGAATTCTGCCAACTAAAGCTCTGGCAAAACAGCCCCAGGAAAAGCACCTCCCCTCCCCCATGCACACACCCCTTGTTTACAGTCTTTCTTCTTTCTGTTGTATGGGAGGTAAGTCTTGAAACAGATTACTCCAAATTGAAACTTTTAAAAGTCAATGGAAACTTTGTACTTTTTAATTCAAGAGGCTTCATTTGGGCACTGGCGGTGGAGGCAGACAGCAACCTCAGTTCAACCATAAATGTTTCCCTTCCTTGTTCTACAAATTGTGCTACTGGTGAGAGCCAAGCCCCAGCGAGTTTCTGAAGGGACCTGAGCAGTCTGTGTTCCGTGAACTGAGCTGCAAAAGACAGAGGGTGCAGTGATGGAACTGGGGGAGCTGCACCTCATTTCCACTACCCATCAGAGCCCACGGGCCTAACTCCTTCAGTCTGGAACCACACATGGAGTATTTCTTCTCTGGAAGACCCAGAAAGAGGAAGTTAGAGATAAAAGTTAGAAATTCTCCTCAGAGGAAAGAGCAGGGGCTACTCCTCTTTCTCCCCTCTGGTCCCGGTGGTCCACCCTCCTTTGGTTGGTGTGGAGGGAGAGGCTTTCTTGAGAAACTCTTTCTACTCGATGTTTCCCAGTTTAGCCTCTGCATTTTTTAATGCAGGGTCCTTTGGAATGTCCCTGCAACTGTCTAGAAGCAGAGCCACGACCTTGAGTCTCCCCGGTTGTCCTCTACGCAGCTTCTTAAGAACAGCATGAAGAGATGTGGTTGTTTGCAGCTGGCTGATTCTGTGCTGATCACTCACGTGATTGGCGGTCTTCTACGCTGAGGAGCACAGGAGCAAAGACTACAGCCACAAGAGAACACGTGATGATATAATGTTGCGCACAGGTCCTCTTAGGTGGACAGGAGCCCAGCCAGAGGGCTCCAAACCATGTGAGAGAAGCGATTGGCTACCAGAGACAGAATCAAAAGAAACAATGCCTTGGCAGACTGGAGTGTGGAGCTAAGCAAGGGTAAGAGCCTAGCTAGCTAGGTGGAAGGTAGGGATCTTGGCTGACAAATAGAGAGCCCACTGGCTGGAGAGACGAGGTAGGATTACAACAGGCAGGCAGAGGAGCTTGAAGATCCATCAGGTGTCTGGTCTAACCTTGGAAGGGTTTAAAATACTCACCTCGGTTGATGCAGCGCCCCCTCCCCTATGGCACAGGAATTCATTTTTCTGTTCATAGAAAGCCCCAAAGCAGAGCCCCCCACACTTACCCGACTGCTGCCTCAGGGGACAGTGCTGCCCCAGGGGACAGGCCTGGAAGTCTGAAGCAGCACTAAGACAGAAACTGGGACTTAAGGGGGTTAGGGGGTGGGGAGGGAGGCATCACCTGAGTGTCCCGATGGGTTAGGGGATTAGCTGGTCTGGAATGTAGAGATGGGAGTGCCCTCAGAGAAGATCCAGGCCAACACTTTTTCTTTTGAGGTAGTATCTAAAATAGTTTGGCTGGCCTTGAACTCTATGTAGCCAAGGTTGGCCTTAAACTCCTGATTCTCTTGCTGGATCAAGTGCTGGGATTATAAATGTGTGCCACTGTGCCCTGCTTCAACACTATTCCTTTTAAGGGAAAAGGAGAGGTGTGTGTGTGTGTGTGTGTGTGTGTTGTAGCACAATGGTAAAGGGGAAGAATTTATGAAAGATATAAAAGTTCCGGAAAAATGAATATTCTACCAAGTTACCCAGTGTCTTTAGTAAAAGCTCCGTCAGCCCTACACGGGCTGTGTTGGAGCCTTATTGGCAAAATGGAGTTGGAGTGGGGAATAAATGGGGAAGTGGAATTCCCAACACCCAACTACAAGCAAAAGCAATACCAAAATTAGCACAAAATGGACTCTAAAAAGAAGACATGAAACTTGTGGGAGCTGATCTGAGAGGAGTTAAGGTGTTGGGGATTAATATTCCAGTTTCCAGCCTGCTTTAAAAAAATTCTTTTTTTTTTAAATTCTTATGCCTCATTTTTATCCAGTATCTAGAACTGTCTTTCTAAAGCTCCCAGAGGTAATTGAGTGCTATTTCATTAATTTTGCCTAATTAGGTGGGCATTTGGGCCCTGTCTATTTATTATGGTACAGTGATTTTGAAATATTCTGCAATTTCAATGTTGATTGTTCTAAGAATCATTAAAAATAAGTTTATAATTTCCAAGTAGATAGATTTTCCCTCCTCTTAGATCCAAAGTAGCCTCTAAAAGGGCAGTTCTGGTGACACTGGTCCCAAACAGGACTCTGGCTGGTAAACAGAAACCTGGGGACATTTTTCTCTTTACTAGAAAAGCATATCTCATAAGGCAGCTTCCTATTTACCAGGAACCATCCTTAATCTGCCCGCAAAGGTCAGCTGCTGTTGGCAAGGGCATCTGGTTCTGGCTCAATCAGACAACCCGTATCAGCTCAAAGCCCCCCGCCCTGTTGACCGCCGAATAAAATGTGCTTGCTTTTCTGCCATTTTGCTTCTCTCTGCCTTCCCCGACAACCTTGGGAGTTTGATCCCCAACAAATCTTCTTCTCTCCCCACAGAGTGGCTGAGTTCTATAGCTTTGCTGCTCCCTTGTTCATACTGCCTTTCATATATAATTTGGTTTCTTTGTAGTCTGAGGTTATAGCTATATTTGTGTTTCTGGAATCTGATGTCTGATTTAGTAAGTAACTTTAGGCATAGTTTTCCAGGAGTGATTGCATATGAAATTTTGTATATCAGGACAAACACGTATCTTCTATTTTTAAAATCCCATTTATTTATTTGTAAGTGTGAGCACGCACGTGAAGGTCAGAGGCTGGCTTGTGCAGTCAGCTGTCTTTTCTGTCACGCTTGGCAGCAGGTATCTTTACCTGCTAAGCATCTCACTGGCCTGCACTTCTTTATTTTATGTATTGGAGCTGTTAATTTCTCAGAAAGCTGTAAGTTTTCTTTTTTTCGTTATTTGTTTGTTTTTGGTTTTTAGAGACAGGGTCTCTCTGTGTAGCCCGGGCTGTCTTGGAACTCACTATGTAGACCAAGTTGGCCTTGAACTCACAAAGCTCTGCCTACCTCTGCCTCCTAATTGCTTGGATTAAAGATGTGTACCACCACTACTCAGCAAGTTTTCTTAATAAGTGTTTGTAATTTCCAGGCAAGGTATTGAAATACGATCCTTATGGGATGAGAACACTCACTGGGCCTAGAGTCCAAATCGAGTCATTTCAGTACCAAGAAGCCAGAAAACCCTGTTTCTTCTCACCTTTTCTTAGAAGAAAAAACCCCACAAACTCAGACTTGCCAGTTGTGATGTACTGAACAGAGAGAAGGTGCATGTAGGTTGGAAAAGGGTCTTGTACTTGTCTCCATTAAAAAGGGATCTTTTTAAGACATCTTACTTAAGATGTTCTGACAAAACATCAGACAGTTTAAGGAAAAGCTCTGGGTTTTGGCTCACAGTCTGAGGCCATGTTCTATTAAGGTAGGGGAAGGCTGAGCGGTGGGAGCTGGAGGAGTCTGCAGTAGGAGGCAGAGAGAGGGAGCACATTGCCCAGTTCACGTCTTTTTCGATTCTGGACTTTGGCGCACATTTAAGATAGGTCTTCCTTCCTCAGCCAGAGCTCTTTAGGAACAAGGATAGACACAGAGACTTGGTGACTGCAGTGTCATAAACAGTTTTAACACCATGCTTAGTCAAGGTGAACGTCAGTGTGGAGTGCACAAAAGATGGTCTTTGCTATTCGGGTTTGAGAATGTTTCATCTGGGGCTGTCCCAGCTGTGAGTGAGGCTGAGGTAGAAGGATGGCAAGTTCAGGCCTACCTGGGTTACACGGGTGAGTTCAGGACAACTCACTCAAAGTTTGTCTCAAATAAAAAAGTAACATAAAGGGGCTGGAGAGATGGCTCAGTGGTTAAGAGCACAGACTGCTCTTCCAGAGGTCGTGAGTTCAAATCCCAGCCACCACATGGTGGCTCACAACCATCCATAAAGAGATTGGATGCCCTCTTCTGGTGTGTCCGAAGACAGCTACAGTGTACTCATAATAAAATAAATAAATAAATCTTTAAAAAAAAAAAAAGTAACATAAAGACTGAAGAATGAGCCTGGGGCTGTAGCTCGGTCAGTGGAGAGCTCGCCTAATTGGTTCCATGCTCAGCATCACGTAAACCAGCCCTGGGAAATGGACCAAGGACTCCAGGTATGTTTGACCTACTGAGCTATAGCCCCAGCCCCCCAACCCCCACAAAACCCATACTTTAAAGACAACCCAATAGAATAACATTTAATTATGCCTCTGTGCTTAATACTTTGGTGCCTTTTTAAATGGCCTTTTAATTTTTTTTTCCTGTGTGAGGTGCGCATGCCACTTGAAGTCAGGAATCATCCTCTCTGACTTGTCAAGGTGAATCTTATTGAGAATTCTGCCTGGTTTTACAGTCAGGCCAGAAGGTCCACGCAGTATTTTTGTTTCTGAAGATCCAAATTCTGGTCCTCACTTCTGAGTGACAAATGTTTTAACTACTGAATCATCTCCTTAGCGAGTGCTCTCTCTCTTTCCTCTTTCTCCAGCAAGTGTCTTGCATAGCTCACTCATCCTCTGACCCTCTGACTTTATCTGCTTTGAATTACAGACTTAACTATATTGTTGTCTTAGCCCCCTCAAATCCAATAACCCCAAGTTTTTATAAGGCTACATTGGCTTGCTCCCAAGTTCCTTTTCTACATCCGTGGAGCTTGCTAATGGACCACTGAGCTCTGTCACATGCCACTCATAGGTTAAGTCAGGACAGGCAGCTGGGGCTGAGTCCTAGCTCAGTACCTTATTAATGCTGTGTGATCAGTATGCCCTGAGCCTTTCTGATCTTGTTCCTCATCTGCTGAATGGATCTCGGATGCCTATCTCATTTGGTTGGGAGAAGGGAGCAGCTTCCAGGCAATGGTGCAACTCTGAAGTCTGCAAACTTTGCTTTTTCTAGCCGCGTGGTGTTGTAGAAGCACGAGGAGGGTCTTGAGTCACATTCTCAATGGTTTTTATATTTCCACTGCCTAGACTGGAACAACTGTGGCTGGCTGTAACCTCAGAAACATCTAGAGGTAGCAGGGGCAACCAAGGGGCCTCAGAAGCTGAAAGCAAACAAGAGGTTTGAAGCTAGTTGGACCCTGAAGTGGAACATCGACTTTCCTGTAGCAAACACCCCCAGAACCCTCTGAAAGTCAGTTTCACTTTTAACAAGACCCCAGCACAGCTGTGGGTGACAGAGGTAGCCCCCACACAGACAGATCTCTCTGAATGGTGAATCCTTGGGTGGCTGGGCTTATTCAAAAGCTTCTACTCCCCGTCTGCTGCCCTTCTGATGGGCTTTTTCCAGCTCTGTTCCTCATGGGAAGGTTGATGCTGACTTGGGTGCTTGGGCACATGTCAGGCTCTGTCCATGGCTCAGATCAGGGCCCTTGTCTCTCCAATGCTGGGTTCAGCAGCTCCACACAATTCATTCCTTGGATTGTACCTAGAACTGTTACACCTTGATTTGTCCCTGAGAGTATTACAGTACAACCCAGCATTTTGGGGTCCTGGGTTTTGAGTTCCTGCCATGTTTACAGCATAAAAACACAAACCTTCTGCTTTTACTCTGTAAACAGTGGTCTGTGTGTTCAGAGTAAATGTGTTCACTTGGGAAATGCATATCTTTTAAAAAGATCTTGCCAGCGGGGTGGTGGTGGCACACACCTTTAGTCCCAGCACTTGGGAGGCAGAGGCAGGCGGATTGCTGAGTTCGAGGCCAGCCTGGTCTACAGAGTGAGTTCCAAGACAGCCAGGGCTACACAGAGAAACCCTGTCTCGAAAAAAAATAAAAATAAAAATAAAATTAAAAAAAAAAGATCTTGCCAATCTATGAAAGCTGTATTAGACTCCATCTTACTTATGACTGTGGGTTTTATTACAAGGGGCCATGGATCATCATGTTAAAAGGAATGAGTCAGACTTTGGAAGATGGTGCCATATGTTTGTGCCCATATATGGAATCTATATTTTTAAAAAGAGGGAAATATATGACATGAAAATGGAAGGGTTTCTATAGGAAACAGGAAGGGTAATGGAGGAGGTGAAGGTGATCCATGAACACGGTACAAACATGAAAATGCCACGTCACTTTGTACAATGCACATTTGGTCATTTATATAATGAGAGAGACAATCTTATACAGAGCAGTACCAGTGCAGAAAAGGTCGTTTCCACTTGTAACACAACATGGGGACAGATGATACTGACCGTGGGAGGGAGCGGCAGTATCCCAGAAGGCAATCTCACGTTAGGCATCAAAAAGCTGTAAGTTAGCACCAGCGCGAGATGCCTTACCAGGTAAAGGTACTTGCTCTGCAAGCCTGGTGATCCGGGTTTGACTTCCAGAACCCACATAAAGTTGAAAGGAAAGAACCAACGCTATAAAGTTATCTTCTGGACTCCATGGCACACTTGCACTGCTGCCGTAAGTGGGTGTACTCTTAGGCTCAGCACAGCAGAGGAAGGAGGCACAGGGACATGAACACAGGCAGTTACTGAAATGTTCTCCACAAAGAACAGCCAGCACACTTTTAAACATTTCCATGAAATATTAGAATTATGAAAAACATGTACAGAGCTGGGAAATGGTTATGGTATATTTTATAAACACATACATTCAAGATGGTTATGATGATGTGAAAATGTTTTTAAAACATAAGAAATAAAAATATCAAGATGTCTCTTGCTCTTTTGTTTCTATTTCTAAACTTCTACAAGGGATATACAATGTATATTTATTACAATTAACAATACACATTTTCTTTCTTTTGAGACAGCCCAAGCTGGCTTTAAACTGGTCATGTAACCCACAACAACCTTGAACTTCTTCTGATCCTCCTGCCTCCACCTGCCCAGTGCTGGGATTAAGTCTTTCACTACCATGACTGATGCTTGTTCTAATTATTTTTAAAGAAACTTCAAAATTTAAAGATAATTCACAAGAAGAAACAATGTATATAAAAGGAAGAAAAAAGCAAAGAAAGCTTCTTGCCTTTTGGCAGCTTTGCTGGTGGCAAAACCACATGGGCTCTACCCACAGAACCTTCACATCTGGACACCGCCTGGCTTTGTCTTTCCCTTCCTTCATAGGTTGTCATAAAATTAGAGAGTTATTTGGTGTTTGTAGTTGTATTTAAACACACACACGGACTAAGCGTCCCCTCCACTGAGTTAAGCAAGTAGCACAATGGCATTAAGCTCGGCTACATCCATGTGCGCGTCACCTCCATCCATTACAGATGACATTCTCTTCATTGCCCTAAATAGAAATAGACTTTAAACACAGTACTTGGTTCCCTCCCCAAGGCCCAGAAGAAACCACTATTCTGTTTTCTGTTCCCATGAATTTGACCATTCTTCATTCACAGAAGCTGGAGGTTTTTTTGGTTGTATGTGTGTGTCTATTCTGCACACTTATGTGTGTAGGTTTGTATTTGTGTGTGCTCGGAAGCCAAAGGTGTGGTTCCTCGGGAATGGAGTCCACCTTTCTTTTCCTCCCTCTTCCTTCCTTCCTTCCTTTCTTTCTTTCTTTCTTTCTTTCTTTCTTTCTTTCTTTCTTTCTTCTCCCTTCCTTGCTTTTCTTTTCTTTCTTTTTGTGTTTTTTTGAGACATGGTCTCTCATAATTTCCAGCTCCTTAAACTACAAATTCACACTCATCAAACACTGACTAGGGGTTCTGATCTCTGCTGTATTGTTTGTTTGTTTGTTTGTTTTCAGCAATTTGATCTCTGGGCATCTTCTATAAGTAGAATCATATTATATTTATCAAGATCAATTTTTAAAGTTTTCTGAAGTTAAGGGTACAGCTGAGTGGTAGAGCACTTGCCGTATGAAGCTGTAGGTACATCGCAGAGAAGAAAAAGAAAAGAGAAAAGGAAGAAAATAAAAGAGAGAAAAGAAAAGGAAAGAAAAGAAAAGAAAAAAGAAAAGAAAAGAAAAGAAAAGAAAAGAAAAGAAAAGAAAAAGAAAAGAAAAAGAGAGCTCTCTATAAATGGGCTGCTGTTGGTCTAGGCCTGTAAGCCTGCCATCCTAGTTCAGGGCCAACCTGAGGTACATAAGATCCTGCCTCAAAAAATCCAAACCAAATGAGCTATCAGATAATAAGAATCAAACCCTATCTGCCTTTATTTTAAACAGTCCTTGTTTGATGTTGCTGTTTGTTGTGTACTCATGATGTGTGTGTGTTGTGCTGGGTTAAGTAGTACTCAAGCAGCTAGTGTGAGCTTGGAAGGTGACAGGGCAGCAGAGCAGAGTTAACTAGAAAGCAGAGAGGGAAGAGTGGACCTAGGATGGCCTGGACACTTGCAGGAGGCTGGGAACTGAGTAAGGTGCTGGGTGTGTCTGCCTTTCTGTGCTAGCTCCCTCTGCCCCAACAAGCACAGAGGTTTGGGGTGTTGTAGGGTAGAGAGCTGCCCTATACAGAAACCCCACAATAAAGAATGCAGGTGTGCATCTGGGAGCTTGGGGTTGGGGAGGGCAAAGGCTCTGCCTGACTCCCCTCAACTCTGGGGAAGCAAACTGTTCTCTCCTCAAAGGTCCCTCTCAACCACTTCTTAGGCCATTTTGAACTCCTGTGGAAGTCTAGGGCACAATGGACTCTTTGGTCATTTTAATCTGCCCCATTTGAATTGGTAACTGTCACAACAAACCCAGGCACACAGAGACAGAGGCTTGTGGCAGACTTGCTGTCCCTGTGACTGTACTAGAGTCAATGTTGTCCCTGGCTGGAGGTACCTGGACATATGCCAGATGGGAGAACATGGCAGGCAGATGCCCTGGGTTCTGTGGAAGCCTGGGCTGGAGCCTGGTCATTTTCCTAATGGCTGAGGAGTTGCCCCAGATACCACAGGTATATAAAAGGGAACCAAAAGAAAAAAAAATGTACCCTCAACATTGGGAAGAAAAAGTGATTTATCTTTTTTCTCACTTGAGTCTAAACGGTGCATATGCTAAATAAGAGTTTTAGGGGCCTTCCAAAAAGGACTGTTGTCCTGACAACAGTTGACAACAGACCTTCTACTCACCTCTTGTTTATCCTTCACCCACATTTTACTGCCATTGCCCAAGTGTGCCGGCTTCATGGCATAGCACATGTCTGTCAGTCATCTCCAAAGGCATGCAACAAGGAGCAGCTGCACCAACCCCCCCCCCCAGGAGAAGACACAAGCATCATTTGGTCCTTAACCAAAGCTCTTACCTGAATGGAGTCATCTCTCACTGGAGCTTGTCGGGGGAACCATCCCGAACAGCATCCTCTTGCTCTGATGAATCTGTAGACAAAGCAGGTTGAGGCACCCCTATTTTCGGGTGGCTTTTAGAAAGTGTCATTATAGCATGTTAATGTGCCCTTGAAAACCAGGGAGGAAGTGTGGTCTTGGGAGGTGTTCCATGGTGCCAGTTAAGGGGACCTGAGTTTTCTTTCTAGCTCTACTCCTTCCTCGAGGAGGTCATCTTGAGCTTCACCAGGAGAGAGGGAATTTCCCCTGCACCCTAGCTAGACAGCAACTCCTCCTGGGTTTTGTGGCCAGGTGATGGGACTTTGAGACCAGTGTGTGCTTCTCAACAATGAAAACAAGACAAAGAGTAACTCTACTGAGCGAAAAACCCAGAAGCAGCCCATTAAGAACTCTGAATCTCCAGCCATGGGCTTGTGACCAGGTTCACAGTAGCAGGCATGAATTCCCCACTGTAGAGAAGGCTTTAAATCCATTCTTAAAACCAAACTGCATTACTGCATAATGCCGTGCCAGTATCACACCAGTGAGTATAGCATGCCTAGCTGGTTGGCAGTGTAGCTCACAGGGTCTGCAGCTGAGTGAGACTGTCGGTGACAATTCTCCCCCGGACACTTGCACAGCACCTTCTGGCTCTATGAAAGCTATCCAGCAAAGAAGAAGCCTCCAGCTGGGCCCTCACATGATTCTTCTATGCTCTGCAATAGAAACATGCAGTGTCTTCAGCGATGGGGTCTCATGATTTACATCTAGTGGCAACCTCAAACAGTGGCAATACCCTAAATTGTTTTGGAAGCAAAGATAAACTCTCAAATGTGGACTTCCTTGCAAACAGCGGACTATTCTGAGAAGCTTGGTAAACAAAACCCACTGATCAGTGTACAAGAACGATGTTGAAATCAGCAGGACTTCTGGGTCAGGGAGCCACCCATAGCCTTTTGGGGAAAGCAGGAGAAACAGCAAAGATGACAGGAGAATTAGATGAACTGCAGAACTCAGCCGCACAGAAAGAGTTCTAACTCAGCCTCTTTACCCTCAGCATAGATGCCTTCTTGTGACACTGACTGGGTATGAAGTGTGACAGTTAAAAATATCCACTTCCTTGAAGTAGAACAGGCACAAGACTGTCCTCACCAAAGGCGAGGTCACCCCCCTTTAGGTACAGGGCAGAAGGCTTCCTGGAATGGGGTGTATGGGGTGAAATTACAGCTGCCAGATCAGGAGCTAGCCTTAGCAATGGTCACATGTGAGCACATCACTATGCATTCTATGGTAGCAAAAAGTTCATCTGGGACATTGGGCAGAAGTACAGTTGAGTGGGAGCCACTGGTGAAATGTGAGTTCCCCATCACAGGAGGTAGGATGCTGTAAAGGGTGCCCGTGGATTACTTCTGGAGGTTGAACCGAGTGAATGGTAGGTTCTTTTAGTATGAGGATCTATGGTCTGGATTAATGGGTCAGTTAGGCGTGCTTCTGCTTCAGGTACACAAACAGCAGAAAGTGCCTGCTGGTGGCTTCTGTGCATTCATCACAAACTCTGAGACCTTACACAGTGGGATGACTAGATGAACCTTCAGGACCTGAGGATAAACTACCATGGCTCTTGTACTCATTGGGATAGAAAGAGAATATCTCACTGGATACCACTGGGTGGTGGGTGGTCTTTGCATCAAGTCTTGCACTTCTAGTGTGGTGGCTAAGCAAAGATCAGGGTCCTGTGTGTAAAACAGTAAGAGTGTATGATTATAGGGGCTTGGCTATGGAAGTGCAGTCAAACTATACAGTGCCAAGTGTACAGCAGGTACTTAATAAGTGTGGGCACAGACTGAAATGAGGCTCATGTCAGTAAACATTTGTCCACGGGCAAATGAGATCAGATGGAGCAAGACTTCTCTGACAACAAATATAAATGCATATTTGCATGCCTCTATGTGTGAGAGATAGATGGATAGATAGATAGAGAACAGTCCAATGTCTGCCTCTATGTGGGAGAGAGAGAGAGGGAGAGAGAGAGAGAGAGAGAGAGAGAGAGAGAGAGAGAGAGAGAGAGAACAGTCCAATGCCTGCCCCCATGTGCCTCTATGTGTGTGAAAGAGAACAGTCCAATGTCTGCCTCTATGTGGGAGAGAGAGAGAGGGAGAGAGAGAGAGAGAGAGAACAATCCAATGCTTGCCCCCATGTGCCTCTGTGTGTGTGAAAGAGAACAGTCCAATGTCTGCCCCCCCCATGTGTGTGTGTGTGTGTGTTGTGAGAGAAAGAGAGAGAATGTACTTGATTGGACTCATTGATACATTTTTCACATGGTTACAGAAAGTAGGTCAATTCGTTTAGAATTCAATTCATTTGGGAATTTTTTTAACTTTAATATTTTCTTTTATTTCAACTGTTTTTTTTTCTTTTTTTGGTTTTTTGAGACAGGGTTTCTCTGTGTAGCCCTGGCTGTCCTGGAACTCACTCTGTAGACCAGGCTAGCCTCGAACTCTCGAACTCAAAAATCCGCCTGCCTCTGCCTCCCAAGTGCTGGGATTAAAGGCGTGCGCCACCACTGCCCGGCCAATTTTTTTTTTCTTTTCAAGGAATATTTTCCAGCAGTTATAGAAGCTGTTGTGTGCTGGGATTCCAGGTCAGTGTTACACTGCTGGCTTCTGTGACCTTTCAACACAGCGATGCTTCTCACTGTGCACTTCACACATAAAAACACACGGGTCCTTTTTTTTTTTTTTTCCCAGAACAAAGGTTGCTTGGTTGTTTTGTCCAGCTGTAACTCTGCCACACTGAAAGAACTACCCTCCAAACATGGACATTAAAGGAAAAGTCATCTCTCTTTTGTGGCTTCTTCTAACCCCAGGACAATCAGAGTGCAAGTCTTGGCATATGCTTTCTGTAATGCATATTCTCACATGTAGATAAGGTCCTTCTTGGCCCTCTGGCCCACCCTCAGGATACGGTTCATATAGATATGTAGTTGTGTGTGTGTGTGTGTGTGTGTGTGTGTGTGTGGTGTACTTGTGTGAGTAGGTGGGTATATGGGTACCCATGAAGGCCAGAAGAGGGCACCAGATCCCCTGGAGCTAGAGTTCCATTTGGTTGTGAGCCAGATGATGTGGGTGCTGGAAACCAATCTCTGTCCTCTGGAGGAGCAGCAAGTGCTCTTAACCACAGAGCCATCTCTAAAGCTCCTAGGTGTGTAGTATTTTCTACTCATTTTGAACGTTTATGGGCCCATGGTGGGGCTGGGTCTACAGCTCAGGTGGTAGTGTTACCTAGCATACCCTGGGTTCCTTCCCCAGTACTGTGTGAATGGGACATGGTTGCTGGTGCCTGTGATCCCAGCACATAGTGACTTTAAGCTCAGCTGTGACACATGAGACCTTGTCTCAAAAGAAGGAGGAGAAGTCATGGATTTATTTTAGTTTATTGCATTTGTTTGCCCTCCTGAACAGCAGTGTTTGAATGACCCTCACTACTCTTTATAGCACATTCTTTTTTTAAAATAGATGTTTAATTGAATGAATGTTTATTAAGCACCTATTATGTGCCCAGACTGTGCTAGACACCCTCCTTGCATTCTGTTCCCACAGCTTAAGCATTGGTCTGAAATTAAAAAACAAAAACAAACAAAATATAAACAAAAAAGAACATTGTTGCAACCATAACAAATCAGGAGAGGATAGGTCATAATAAGTACAAGTAATACCCTGTCAGTCTGCACACCCCAAAACTTCTGGGTTATTTTCCCTCTGTATAAGTCTCCACTAAATGATTCCTTTCAAGTAGGTATGTCTGACCTACAGCCCAAAGGCCACGAGCAGCTAAGGGTAATTGTGAATGTGCTCCAACCCAAAATAGTGTATTTACTTAAAAATTTTAAGTTGGTTTTTTTTTTTGACAATTATTTCTTTTTGAGTAAGTCAATTGTGCAGTTTTGGAGTATGAACTTTGTGTCACAATTTCAAAAGGTTAGCAACATCTGCTAAAGCAACAAAATGCTTACTGGGAAAAGATGCTCTCTCCATGTGCCTATGGGTACATGCTTGGGGGTTTGGCTTTTAACAAGTTTTGTGTGTAAATGTGACGACTACAGCACAGAGCTACAACAGACACACAGATAGTCATTGGTTACCCAGGAAGATTGGCTGTCTGTCACCCGACATCCTGAGCTTTTTCTTGATAAGGGCTATTAAAAATCCCCCAAACAATACGATTTACTTAACTCCCGTCCCCAAAGCTGTTCCTCCTCCATGGCTGGTAATCGGTGTCCTTTGACAGACATGGCCTCATTTCCTCCCCACCGGGCTAACCACCATTTCCTTATCTATCTTTGAGAACTAAGCTTTTGTTTTTTCGATGCCACATCCAAGTGAGATTGTACATTATTTTTCCTTCCGCGACTAGTTTTCTCAGAATAATGTCCTCCAAGCCTGTCCATGTTACGGCAGACAGAGGGGTCTTTCTTTTCACAGTTCAGTAACAGTCTACTGTGTATTACATACACTATATTTTCCTAAACAACTGACACATAGGTTGTTTCCGTATCTTGAGCATTGTGGGTAGAGTTGCAATGCTCACCAGAGACTATGCCACATGGTAAATTTCCTTTCAGTTTATTTATAGTTTTGATTAAAAATATTTGTTTTATGATTTCCAGTTATGTGTATGTGTTTCTGTTAGGGTACGGGTGTGTGAGTGCGGCTGCCCTAGGAGGTCAGAAGAGGGTGTTGGATCACCTGGAGCTGGAATTACATCACTGGTTGTAAGCTGCCCAGTGGTTTCCCTGGCAGAGCAGTATGTGTTCTTAACCACTGAACCATCTCTCCAGTCCCTTTGAAAATTTTAAAGGAACGCGTTTATGTGTTTGGGTGTGTGCATGCACTTGCACACGCATGTGGCAGTCAGAGGGCAGCTTTTGATGCTTGTCTCCTTCCACCGTGTAGGAGCGGGAATCAAACTCCAGTTCTTAGGCTTGACAGCAAGTGGTCCTGCGTACAGAATCACCCGGCTGCTCCTATTTTCTCTAAGGCCCGCCGTGTTTAAGCTTCCACAGTGTCTGCAGCAGCCACAGCCAACAGTTAAAGGTCTCCTTCTTTCTGTGCTCAGTGTTGATAGTGTCTGTATTCTGTCTGTATTGATAGTGGCCACCCTTAAGGTACGAGGTAACACTGCATGGTTTTCGTTTCTCTCTGATTATCAGTGATGCTTTTCCACATAGCTCTTGGTTGTTTTTATACTGTGTAAGCAATGCCAGCATAGGGCTCTGCTTTATTATTTTATTATATTTTTAAGTTTTTGTTTTTACTATTGTGAGTGTGGGGGTGTGTGCAAGATATATGTGAGAGAGTGTGTGGTTGTGTTTGATGTGAGTGTGTGTGTGTGCACACGCGCGCCTGTGTGCGCTCATGCACTCGTGCTCTTGTGGAGGTCAGAGGGCAACTTTGCAGTTTTCTTCTTTCTGCCCTTAGGTGAGATCCAGGCCTCGAGGCTCACATCATCAGGTGCCAGGAGCCTCTATCTGCTGAGCCGTCTTGCATCATCTTCTCAGTCAGCTGATGCTTCTTTGACTGTGCAGAGGCATCTGGGTTTATGATCCACGCAGCCCTTTGTATTTCTTTTCACTATCACTGAGTCTTTGTTGTCATATCTGAGAAGTCACCAAGACCAGCGTCGAGGAGCTTAGCTGCTGAGCTCTCGTCGAGGCGTTTGATACAGTTGGCATATTTCATCTTGGCTGGCTGTGAGTTGACTTTTAGTGTGGAGTGTTTTCCTAACAGTATTTATCAGAGACAATATCCTTCCTAATTTTGTCCTCTTGTGGACACTTGTCAAAAACTGGGTGACCCAGAACTGTGGATGTGGCTCAGTTGGTGGAAAGCTTGGCTAGAATCAGGAGGCCAGGAGGCCACCTTGCCAGTCCCTGTCTCTGGTGTCTGTCTTTCTTTGTGTCTGGCTTTGTGAGCCACCTCTGACTTTTGAAAACATAAAGGAAACAAAAATATCATTAAATTTTTTCAATGCATTAAAATGTAAGTCAATTTATGAAAATAAAATCAGGAATAATTTAAAAATAAATATCTCTTGCTGTTTAAATGAAATTGTCTTTTTTAACAGAGGAAATTTTTGTTTTCACTCAGACATAGTGTGTTTCGAGGTGGGTATCCTGCTCTGGTGGTATCTGCCTCCCCAAAGAACTCTAGACACATGGTTGTGTATTCAGAGTTCTGTTTCCTATGGGAGATCAAGTTCTTTATCAAAGTACAGTTGTATTTTACGTTTTCCAATCCCACTTTTCCTGCCTGGGTGTTCCTTGGTGCTCTCTTATGTTCCAGTCGACTTATCCTGACTTGAAAATATCTGAGGCTGAAGAGGAGTTGACTCTACCCAGCCCGACAAGCACCCGGGTTCAACAATTCTGTGCGTCGGGAAATGCTGTTTGCTTCCCCTGACGACCTTCTGGCCCACTGTGAGCCACAGCTTGCTCTTGCTGCTCTGCTTTTGAAGAGTGTTATCGCACTGCATCTTACTAACCAGGGAAAGATCAAAATTCAAAACTCAAAAGTTTAGTTTGTACTGAATGTACACTATCGCAAAGTCAAAAGATCGTAGATCCAACCAGTGGAAGTTTGTCTAACTTGGCAATCTTGTCAATTAGTTTTTTAAAAATACATTCTATCTATCTATCTATCTATCTATCTATCTATCTATCTATCTATCTATCCATCCATCCATCCATCCATCCATCTATCTATCTATCTATCTATCTATCTATCTGTCGTTTGTTTATCTTGTCTGCTCATGGGTGTCTGTGTGTGTGTGTGTGCACATGCACACACAGGTATGTATGTACTTGTGCACTCCACAGAGCACTTGTGGATGTCAGAGGACAACTTGCAGGACTTGTTTCTCTTCCGTATTGTGTGTTCCAGTGATTGAACTTTGGTCTTTGGGCCTTAGGACCCATATGCAATGAGCCATCTCACTGACTCTCAATTTATTCTCTTACAGTCATTCTTTTGGCAGTTCATGATATTTTGGAGTGTACCTAGACAACACTTATTTCATGATTCTTGATAAACTTGGAATTATTATCAGTTATTTTTGTACCACCTCCAAAATTATATCGGGGTGGTAATCTTTGTGTTTATTCTTATGGAACGATGCTTTTCCTGTATTGGGGCTTAATTCCCAGGGCAGTTGAATTAGACCACACCTTTTTGTCACAGACATTGTCACCAGTTCTTCTCCAAATGGCTGGCGTGTATCTTCCCATCATAAGCAATACCGTGGTCACAGGTTCCCTAATAAGCAGCTTCTGAGACACTACAAGCTGTCTCCTGTTCTATATGTAATTTTGGTTGACCTTGGAACTTCTGATCCTCTTGCCTCTACCTCCTAAGTGTTGGGGTTGCAGGCATGCTCCATACACCCGGCTGGTTTTAACCCTTTTAAACATTACACCAGCCAAATGACATGTATATGCCAGTGACAGTTTTCATTTGTCCCCAAAATTTGTTTGAGACAAGATGTCACTGTGTTAACCAGGCTGTCCTGGAACTTGCTGTGTAACCCAGGCTGGCTTATAATTCATGATCCTCCTGCCTCCAAGTCCTGAGTGCTAGGACTACAAGTATTACAAGTATATATCTGTACACCTGTCTAAGAAAAGGTGATCTGTTGTTGTTATTGTTGTTGTTGACAGGGTTTCCCTTTGTAGCCCTGGCTGCCCTGGAACTCACTCTGTAGTCCAGGCTAGCTTCAAACTCATAGATCCTTCTGCCTCTGCCTCATCAATGCTGGAATTAAAGATGTGTGCCACCACTGCCCAGTTTAGAAAACATATTCTTATCTGGGCCCAGGTCACAACTCCTGCTTTGAAATGAGCTCTTCAGGATGGGGCGGTGGAGGATACAGGTGCTCATGGTGCAGAAGGCAGGATACTCACCAGCTGACAACAACCTGGGTCACATAGTCTCAAAACCAAACAAACAGATTCAGTGTAGACAGAGGTCATAGCAAGAAAAATTTGAATCTGAGAATCACCCTTCTTTTCTTACACACACACACACACGCACGCACACACACACACACACACACACACACACACACGAGATCTTGATGGACATTGTATCTTAAAAGGAGAGGACATTAGGCATGTTTGAAATTAACGTCCAACAAGACTGACCAAGCTGAAATCTAGCTGTTTCACTGGGGACCCAGTGTGCATGATAGTCAGAGGTAGTTATGGGGAAACTGTCCCTGGACCTCACCCTGCCCTTGCTTGCTTCACTCAACTTGTGTGCAGACATGCTCACTCTCAAATTCTTTAGCTAAAAGCCAGACAAGCTTATTGCCTCTCCCATGATGACTCCTTTGTGAGTTGGGTAAGCTGTCAGGCTTCCTGGCCCGGGAGAACATGGCTCTTTCCCGAGTCCAGCAAGCCTTTGTTCTTGTCTCTATTGACCCCTATATCACAAAGCAGATCACCGGGTATGGGATGGAAAGCCCATAAAAGGTCTTCCACCCAGGCCTCCTTGCCTACGGAAATCATTCTACTTCCGAATGTCTGAATTTAAGCAGCAGTGTGGCTTCAGGGTGGGTGCTAGATGAATAAGGGTCAGCTTGGACTCCCCTTCTCTTGTTCAGGCTTGAAGGCAGCCAGAGCTTTGTGATGCTTGAGTTTCCCATTGTGTTCCCTAAAGGTGGCAGAAGCCTGTGGTAAGAGTGAGGGTGGAGCACAGGGGTCATGTGCAGCCCAGAGCCAGCTTGAGGCTTACAGGACGCTGGAGGTGCTGGGGAGGGGAGTGTTGGGGAAGGTGGGCCTCCACCCCCAGTCCACACCAACTCAGTTCTTCCCCTCTTATCTTTACCTCCACCCAACCACAGAGACCTTCACAAAATCTCCTGTGAGAGACTCTTGAGACGTCTCAAAGCCAATTTTTTGCCTCTGCCTCAGGTCATACCATCCCAGAATTTTTTTTATTTGTCCAGGGCTGGGACTAAAGAGTAGCCAGTGGACCATTGGAGCAGTTCGTTCTCAGAGTCATGCAAGTGCTGGCCTTGAGTCCTCCTTGAATGTCAGTTCAGGGCTGGGATACACATGCTCATTGACAGCTGCGTGGTTGAGCTTGTGTTCTTTCTATGACCACTAGGCTTGTGTCACCTGTTCTGGGTAAAATGAGCATTCCCAGGTACCTGATGGCCTTGGTGAGCTTAGAAGGCACATGGGTGGGGAGCCACAGGAGATGCAAGCTTTGGCTCACTCAGTTGGGATCGTGAAGACCTCTATATGGCATTTTACTTGGTTTCTTTGCTTTGTCTCCTACATTGAGACTTAGGAACACTGTCCTTATGAACACATGACAGGAAAAGGCCTGTGGGCTTCTACAGACTGTGGCTTGGGCTGATGAGGAGGACACTGAGAAGTCTTTTTGCTAAGTGCCTGTGAGAAAGGCCATGTGCCCTAGGGCCCTGCAGACTCTGTCTTGCCCATGTTGTACCACTGGTCCATGCGCTGGGAAACCTGGGCAGGAAGATGACCCAAAGAAGTGTATTTTATCTAGTACTAAGATTCCCAAGGAAGAGAGCTCGGTCTTCCACAAGGAACAGGTCTCAAAACAAGACTGTCGGGTATGGTGCTATGCTCCTTTTAACAGCACTTGGAAGGCTGAGGACAGAGGACGGAGGCGTCAGCAGTTCAATGACATTCAAGACCACATAGCAAGTTGTTGTTGTCCAGGACTACAGGAGACCCAGTTTCAAAAGGACAACAAACAAAACAACAACAGAATACAAAAACAAATACAAACAACAATCTCCTTAAAACAACAACAAAAACACAAAACAACAACACCCCTCTCTCCCCAAATCAGAGGTGTCAGGCATATGGCCATGCAGCCCTGATGTTGAGACTATGGATCCAGATCTGAGTCCATGACTATGTTATGAGTGATTCCAGGAAGCAGTGACTCAAGTCCTGAAGAGTGTCACTGACGAATGGAGGTTTCCCAAGAAACGACAGAGGAAATCTCTGTCCTTTATCACCTGGAGAACCCAGGGCTGTGAACACAGGGCTCTTTCTCTCTTTCTCTTTGACTAGGTGGTAGATTCGGATCTGCTTCACAGCCCACAAGAGCTGGGGAATCTCTTTCTGAAAACAAGCCACCCACTTCCTTTCGGCGTGGAGGGGCTGCTGTGGTTGGAGTAAGGAGGAAAGAGAGGGCTGGTGGTGGAGCCCCTCTGCTCCTGTGGATGGGCCTGGTGGGCAGCACAGCTGCAGCTGCTCCTCTCTGAAGGCGGCAGGACAACAGTGCTGTTTCTAGATGCTTCTGCTTGGTATTGTCAATCTAGACCACCGCAGGGCAGAGGGGCAGACACTACCAGTATTCCAGAACCCAGCTTACAGGGGTTATGTGGTACAGTCAAAACCATTTAGGACACAAGCAAAGAGCCTGCTGTGCTGTGGCCGCAGACACACTACAATATTTTTCATGCTACATTTATGGAAGAATTACTTGTATTTTAGATATTGTAAAAGAAAATTTTTACAATAGCAACTTTTTTCTTCCAAAATTTTGTCTCCACCATTATAAAATAAATATATGAAAGCACAGAGCCACACAACCAGCTGTTCAAATACTAATTTTAGTCATTTATGCAATGTTCTTTACTTGGGGTTTTATTTTCATTTCTTTATTTTGAGATGAGGTCTCCAATTTATTATGTAGCCAGAGATGATCTTATACTCCTGATCCTCCTGCCTCAACCTCTTGAGCACTGTGATCACAGGCGCGCATACCACCACCTCGGGTTTGTAACTTTCTTCACATCCCATAAGTAAGCACTCTACCCTCTGAGCCCCCCTCCCTGTATTATGGTTTTCAAAACAGAAACGGAAAGTCTCCAACATTCCTGCCAGGAACAACTGAAAGTAAATTCTTTTTAGAAATTATTTTTATGTATATATATATGGTCTTTTGTCTACACGAATGTCTGTGAACCACTTGCACACCTGGTGTGTGTGTAGGCCAGAGAAGGACTCTGGATCCATGGGAACTCCACAGATCGCTGTGAGCCACCATGAAGATGCTGGAAATTGAACCTGGGTCCTCTGGAAGAACAGTCAGTGTTCTTAACCACGAGCCATGTTCTTGGAGTGAATTCTTCTTCTTCTTTTTCCCAACACAATGCTTTTATTGAGTCTTCGAGATTTCATATCCTACGTCTTACACTGTCCTTCCCTCTCCTGACCCCACACTAATCGCATCCCCCACCAAACAAACAAACAAACCCAAAACAAAACAAAAAACCCAAAAAGTTCAATTTTTGTTAACTATATCTTTATTCAGTGGGGCATGGTTAAACTCTCAGTGGCTGCCCCCTAGATGGAGCTGAATCCTTCCCCTCTGGAATCCCTGCTGGAAGCCACCCACTGTGGAGGGGGACATCCCAGCATCCTAGTCGATCAGCTTTTAAGAGTTCTTTCCTGGAGTGAACTCTTATAGGCCCCTTTCTACGCATATAAAACATATGTTTGCAGGCCTTTATAGATTGTTAGAAAAAATCCAATTTGTAGAACAATGGGGTGATACTTTCTTTTTCTTAAGAATTTTACACACACACACACACACACACACACCCCACTTTGAGACAAGGTCTCACATGTGGCCCTAACATATTTCTTAACAGTGATATAAACTCACTTATAAAGCTGGACCATAATTTATCTACCTAGTTTTTCATCAAGTCTACCTTTTTTCTTTTTTAAAACCATGCTGGCTGTTGAACCCAGGGTTTTGAAGTTATTTTGGGGGGACCTTTAAGTATTTCCAATTTTATGCTACCGAGCAGAACCACAAGAACAATTCAATGTGGTTCTGTGTTTGACCATTAGCCTATTTAAAATGAATGCCAGGCAGGACATTGTAGCATAATGTATACACTATGGACTTTTAAGCACTAGTGACATCTCAGTTCCCTCTTCTGTATAGTAGTCAGGTGCAGAGTCTAGACCGCCTCGCCGCAGCCCCCAACTCTTGGTAGCTAACTTTGATCCAGCTGCGCCGTCTTAGCAGCTGCTTGCTGCACAGTACACAGCCAGCCCACTCCTACCATCCCAGACCCACCCAAACTTGTAAACAAGCAAATGCAATTGCTGAGACAGAAACAGGGACATGCTCAAATATCACAGTCTGAGGTGGGATGAGCAACCTTGAGGTGTGCTCTTCCTTCCGCTGTGGACGGGGTACGAACCTTCAGGGAGCAGAGGCTGCACGCAGCCTGGGTCTCAGCCTTACCATTTACAGAGTGTCTAGGACAAGAGACCATCTTGACCCTTTACTATTCCCCCATCAGTCTCGAGACATGGCTTGTCATGTGCAGAAAGCATTTACTTCACGGGAGGACCTCCTGCACCTGCACTGTCACTACCTCACCCAGTTCTGCCTCCGTTGCATCTCATGAACGCACATGCCAGATGCAATGGTTTTTGCCTTGCTGCTTATAGGCTGCTAAAGCCCATAATGAAGACAAATGGAGGGACATTTTAAAATTTAGGATTCTTCTTCTTCAGTCTGAATTCACCTCATCAGTTACTCCTTGGTCACTCCCTCTATGGCTGTAGAGGCTAAAACATGATTAGCAAATTTATGGACAATAACTCTGGTTTTATACTTGTTTTGGTACATGGTTCTCTTGATGCAGGAGTTCCGGGACTTAACCTTCATGAGCAAGTTCTGAGACAGGAATAGGGAGGGACATTTGGGGTCATGGGGTGATAGATTCTTATGTCTCTAATCTGGAAAACCTGTTACCTACCAAAAGTTTCTCTCAGTAATAGTTGGCAGTGTATGGCATGTGCCTGGTCTTTTCCCCCTTATCTTATTACAAAAGACAAAAAAATAAAAGACATTACCCCATGAGGAAGAAAGTTCTCTTAAGAGAGAGAGAGAGAGAGAGAGAGAGAGAGAGAGAGAGAGAGAGAGAGAGAGAAGTTGGTGGCCAGTGTCAGCTGGTAAGATGCTTCAGCAGGTAAAGACAGGAGTCTCACGACCTGTGTCTATACCTGGAATCACAGTGGAAGGAGAGAATCAACTTCTAGAAGTTATTCTAGAAATATTACATATGTAATATTTTTAAAATTACGAAGTGTGGGGCTCACACCTTTAATCCTATCACCCGGGATCCAGAGGTAGGTAGATCTCTGTGAGTTTGAGGCTAGCCTCATTTATGTATTGAGACTTAGGCAAGCCATAGCTATCCCTCCCCCAACCTCTGCAAAAAAAAAAAAAAAAAAAAAAAAAAAGACTCCAAGGCCCTCCAACGGCTGGAACACCTGTTCTTTTCTATCAAAAGAGCTTGTAGTATCACTGTGACTCTCTCTCTCTGTGTGTGTGTGTGTGTGTGTATGTGTGTGTGTGTGTGTGTGTGTGTGATGACAGCACGGCCTGGCTTTGGAAGTCCTAGGTATTTCCTAATCTCTTCATCCACAATTCAAGTTATGGGCACACTGTGTGGCCAAATAAGGGTTTTAGATGTAAGGTGAGAACACACAAAATGAATTCACCCCTCCTTTCTTCCCACCCCCACCCCGTGCTGGTGACTGAACCCAGGACCTTGTACGTTTAGGCTGGAGTTCTACATTCCCAGTCACTCCTCAACTGAAGTCAATACTTTTGCTGTAGAGGAGCAAAAGTATTGACAACCTGGACATCGTCACTAGAACTACTGTGTCTTTAACACAAGACTTTATTTTTATAGCCAAGACATTTTCATAGAAAGGGCAGGGAGTGAGAGAAGAAATATATCTGCCACAAGAGAGAAGTGAAGCTTAAGAAACATCCTACTAGATGAAATAGAAGTCTGTCTCCTGAGCAACAGCTTCTCAACTCCAACGCAAGGCCTGAGAGAGTAAGATGGCTGTTTGCAGGAAACCTTATTCATGAGGTGGCTTCTCTGTGTGAGGATGTGCTGTCTTCTCCAAGGCTGCTCCCCTAGCTCTCTCCCACGAGATGCCAAAGAAACAATAATGCTGCCCTACCGAGTAACTGACAAAGTGGCTAGAAGGCCACCATCCAAGGTCCAGTCCAAGAAGGGTACATGGTGTCGTGGTGGGATTTCTTGGTTCTTCAGCACACTCTGTGAGTGAGCCTGGATTCTGGGGCCTTCTCTGTGAGTCTCATGTCTGGCCACACACAGAACTTGCAGCAGTTCAAAGCAGGCAGCTTTAGCAAGGGGGTAGCCTCTCCATCGCTGGATGTGCCGTCTCTCAGGAGTCCAGGTCTTGGTTTTTATTGAGCCACAGTCCTTTGTAACAGGCTATCGGTGTTGTGGGTGCTGATCATTTGTGAAACCTGGGAAGCAACAGAAGTTGTGAGACTCTTATTTTCAGGCCAATGACACTGTTGCTATGTTATAGAAAAAGCAATGGCAGATGGAGGAAGAGGCAGGCATGCCTGGGCTGAGAGCTTTGTTAAGATGGTTCATAAGGCCCAATTCTATCATGTAAAAACTTAAAATTAAAAAAAAATACCCAACAACAAAGAAAAACAAACTACAACAAAATAACACACACACACACACACACACTATGGCTCAAAACCATTATCTTTGGGACCAGTAGGATGGCTTAGTGGGTAAAGATGATTTTACTCCCGAGTCTGATGATCTGAGCTCAACACCCAGTACTAGTTATTCTGCCCTGCCAGAGTGCACATGCACACACAAAATAAAGAATTAATAATAAAAAAAAAGACACTAAAACCTCCTAGCTTTGAGTGATATTGCTTCTTGAAGCACTCTCTAAGATGACCTGAATGAATACAATGCATACAGGAGGCAGGAGGCGATGGGCCACTGGTGGGAGGATCCTCTGTGATAGCAAGGTTGGTAACATCTGCCTCAGATTGCACCTTGTGTTTGCTAACACCTGATCTGTGAGGCCTGAGCTGATCCTAGGGACTGTTGTGTCCGCACCTAGAAGTGTTTTGTTTGTTTGTTTTTTAAGGTCTCAAAGGTATAAAACAATTGGGCATACTAGAGTTAAAGATCTCAAGGCTAGCCTTTGGGATACTGTCTCAAACTCTCTCTCTCTCTCTCTCTCTCTCTCTCTCTCTCTCTCTCCTCCTCCTCCTCCTCCTCCTCCTCCCCATGTGTGTGTGTGTGTGTGTGTGTGTGTGTGTGTGTGTGTGTGTGTAGGGTGTGTATTCTCAGGATCAAATTGATATGTATAGCAGGCAGATGAGAAACACCTATGCTGAAGGAAAAAAAAATCAACTCCAAGGGATGGGGCAAGGGCTGGGGCTCAGTTGGCAGAGTTCTTCTTGGTGCGCACCAAGCCTTGAATTTGATCTCAGCACTCATATGCCAGGCACGTATATATGCAGGTGGTACATGCATATAGTCCCAGCACTAGGGAGGTAGAGGTAGGAGGATCAATAGTTAAATGTTAGCCTTGGCAAATAGCGAGTTTGAGACCAGAGTGGAATATATGAGACCCAGTCTTGAAACAGTAGCACTGAATCAAATCTGGGAAGACTATCTGAGGCTGGGGGGCTCACTATTGTAGACCTGAAGTCTGGGGGAACCACAGCCTCCTTCTTGGACAAGCCCTTTGCTAAGGGCCGACGGTTACAGAGTGTTCTTTTTTTCATGTATTTTTAAATTTATGCAGCTGGTTAGTTGTTTGAGAGATAGGATCTGTAGTGAGCCTGGCTTTGCACTTTCCATCTAACTGAGGATGACTGGGAACTTCCCTTTTCTTTAGTCAAGGTTATTCTGTGTCCTGGCTGTCCTGGAACTCACTCTGTAGACCCAGCTAGTCTTAAATTCACAGAAATCACCTGCTTCTTCCTCCCAAGTTTTGGGTTTAAAAGGCCTGCTCGGAGTAAGCCACTGTACTTGGTTTATGTGGTGCCGGGGATTGTTAGGCAAACACTCTGCCAAGTCATCCAATCCCTCAGGGCCCCCGATCTGTGACTTTTTGGAGAACAGTACTTACTGTTTCATGAAGTGAATTCGGGCTCTCCTCCGCACACCTGGAAGACCAGAGCAGAGACAAACAAGTCAGCACTGGTTGGTGGATCACTAGCGTCAAGCCTCAGAGCCCGAGAGGAAGGCAGCATGGTTAGCCAACACCCGCAGCTTCTGCTGGGGTGCTAGGGTGGTCCCCAGATTCTTCACATTTCACACTTTTGTTGTTTGACGTGTTTAAAATTATTCACTCATCCGTCTCATAATTTTAACAACCTTCATGAATGCTACTAGATTCTACTCTACTATATCCATCTTACATGTGTGGAAACTGAGGCACAGAGCATGTGAGTTGTCAAATAACTTGTCTGAAAGCCATGTAGCTAGTGGCAGAGACTTAATGCATTTTCTCTACTCTAGTTTGTACCTTAGATAAGCTTTCCTGGGGGCTGGGGGCCTAGCACAGTGGTGGGACACCAGGCCTGGTTCAAATTTCAATAGCACACAACAAAAGTTACTGTCTTTTGCAGCAGGCAACAACAGAACTCCGAGGGCATCCAGAGCAGTGAGGACACACTCCTTCCAGGATGCAGGGAGCAAAGAGAACTGTGCTGTGTTTGCTTCCTCAGAACATTCGTATATGTTTTTGAAGCAGAGTCTTAGGTGGCCCATGCTGGTCTCAAATTCAAATTCACTATGTAGCCAAGGCTGGCCTTGAACTCCTGATCCTTCTACCTTTACCTCCCAAGTACTGGGATTGCAGGCATGTGCAGCAGGCTCAGCTAGACCACTGGGGTTCTTATAACAGGGTATACAGGGGATAACAGTGTACCAAAGTATTTATGCTCTCAGCTGGTCTTCTCTGGGGTGGGGGCCCACAGCTGTCAGAAATTCAAAGGAATCTGCGACCTGGAAATATTAAGAGCCATTGATCTGGTTGGTGTCCCTGATGTTTCCTGCTTCCCTTTATAGCTGTCCAAGGGAGGAAAAGTGATGTGCTCAAGGCAGCAGAGGCGAACAGAAGGACCGGGATAGTCTGGGCTCTCCTCTTCTTTCCTGTTCATTTTATGAGAGCAGTGACTGCAGAGTTTGGGTGATACAGGAGCTAAGGGAAGCAGCCACATGACTCTCTCTGCAGTGCCACTGGGGAAGGGTACTTCTAGGAACAACATTTAAAGACCACAGGTGAGCTTTTTGGAGTATCGGGCTTTCATAGCTACGGCCAAGAGTCCCCATGTACCTAGCACATGGGCCCCAAGGACATTACAGATAGCACCTTTTAATGCATTTCTGGTATATAGGTAATATTCTACTCCTGGGTGGGCAGCTGAGACCCACTGAGGCCAAGATCAAAGTCATTCAAGGACAGAACAGTGGACTCAAATCTAGCCTTCGCCTGACTGCTAACACAGGTGGAATCTCGCTTTGGCCTCCTGGGTCAGGGGCAGGGCTGTGTGTAGAACCCCAGTGATCTAGCTGAGCCTGGGGCACATGCCTGTAACCCCAGATCAGTGGTAGAGAGCACCCAACATGCTCTGAGTTCAAGTCCCCGAATTCCTCAAGTCTCCAAAACCAGAAAGCCACTTTCAAGCCATAAGGATCATTGGAGGTAAGTTTACTAACTTACTGCTACCTTCCTGAACAAAGTACTCCTGGATACACACTTCAGGTAGCAAAATGAGGGCCCTTCAATGTCCCGTAGGCATTGACTCACAGTGAAAGTGGACAGCCACACCAAGGGATACCAGCAGAACCAGGATGCAGGCTACCAGCAGGCTGAGGGTAATGAGGCTACATGTCAGGCCTGAAAAAGACACACACGACACACACATTCAACACCAGATTCAGACACAGCGAGGAGCAGTCCCTCCTCCCAGAGAGTGTCACTGGCTAGCTTGTTTGTTTTTGACACCTGGTCTCACTATGCAGTCTTCATTTTGTAGCCCTGGCTGGCCTGGAACTCATGAAGAGCTGTGTGACTCCCATCCCTGGAGGCAGCCCCTCTGGTTGCATTTTAAGCAGACTTGCTTCTGGCTCACTTTAAATATCACTGGGGAATTTTATGTAGAAAATGCCATGTTACATCTGTATTTTGCTAATAAGACTTGGGAGCTGTTTCGAAGGAGGTAGACACATGTCGTGCCTAGTAATATGATTTTACTCTTCATGCAAAAAAACTTTTGGCTGGGCGGTGGTGGTGCATGCCTTTAATCCCAGCACTTGGGAGGCAGAGGCAGGTGGATTTCTGAGTTCAAGGCCAGGCTGGTCTACAGAGTGAGTTCCAGGACAGCCAAACTACACAGAGAAACCATGTCTACAAAACAAAACAAAACAAAACAAAACAAAAAACTTTTATTTGAATTTCACAAAAAAACAGACAGCTATATTTTCTTTGCATTTTACATGGGGTTAGAATGTTCACAGACCAACACTGGTCATTTGGCATCCTTCCCCTTTGAATCTAAAACCCCCAGTTTTGAGTGTTTACATACATGTATGTGAGTGTGCACATGGTGTATGCACACACGTGTGTGGGTATGGCGACCAGAGGAGCATGACAGGTGTCCTGCCCGGTCACTTTCTACCTCATCCTCTTGAGGCAGTGTCTCTCACTAAACCTGGCACTAGATTGGTGGCCAGAACACCCCAGAGGTCCTCCTGTCTCTACCCCATCCTCAAAAGTCAGGGTTACAGGTGTGTGTTGCTGGGCCCAGCTTTTTATGTGGACACTCAGGATTTGAACTCAGGGCTGTGTGCCTGCATAGCAACCGTCCTAATCTGAAAAGTCATCTCTCCAACTTCTGTCTCTGTTTTTGTTTTGTTTTTTTAAAGATAAGGTTTCCTGTCTCCCAGGCTGGTCTCTAATTCACTGTGGCCAAAGATGATCTTGAACTTCTGATTTTCCTGCCTCCACCTCTCAAGCGCTGGGATTACACTTGTTGGGCCACTCTGGGCATTTATGCAGGGTTAGAGGTTGAACTCAGGGCTTTGTGCATGCGAGGTAAGCACTCCACCAACGAAACTACATCCTCTGCCTCTTGGTTTTCTCCTTTTCAGTACAGTGGACTGTACTGTGTCTCTTTCTGCAAATGCATCCCTCCACCTCCTTTAGTCAGGCCAGCGCATCTTTCCCCAGCAGAGGCACAGGAAGTCTTATGGATACCCCGGAGTTTAGCCACCAGTGGCAATCTTAGCTGCTTCCTGTGTGTTACTTTTATAAACAGCCCCTCAAAGAACATTCTGGCATGTTCCTGTATGTAGGTGCCTTCCCGAGATAGAAGCTGAAAATGGGGACTACTAAACCACAGACGTCCATTTGGGTTGTAGTAGACTGCTGGGTGCCTTCCTTTATACTCCCACCCCACGGGGCACCTCACTGGGTGGCCAGATTAACAGTGTTTTAGTTTTTGTCAGTCCCGTGTGCCTTCACGGGAGAGAGAGGGAGACCATTGATTTTACTTCAATCCCGATTCTAGGTAAGCTTCAGCCTGTCTGCTCACATAAGCCACGTATGTGCTTGTTCTTCTGTGAGTCAGGTATCTGTTCACTTGCCTGATTTTCGCAAGCTATTTAAACTGCATGGCTTGTGTCCTTAGTGTCCTAGATCCTTCTCCAATACCCTCTGGCCTCAGACCAGCCCCATCGTTGACCTCCCTACAGGGCTGAGGTGCAGAGCCCAGCCTCCTGGGTGAAAGGACAGAATCGTGGGTTTGGGCTCCAGGTTAAGAAGTCTAGAAAGCCCTCCGCATGTGAGGGAGGAAGTGAATATGCACTAGGTGTGTATCATACGCCAAGGACAGTGCCAGCTAAACGCTTCGGCTTTTGAGGACAAGAGGCGGGAGTTGTTTTACTGTTCCCTCTCACTTCATAGTTCTGAGAAACTAAGGCCTAGGCTGGGGATACAGCGCAGCTGGTTGAGTGCTGGCGGAAACCAGGTCATGGAGGCACTTTGCAGAGCTTGGCAAATTTGCTACAGCTCACCCAGTTGGTGAGCTCTAAATGAGGGTAGCTGATGGCATGCAAGCTATATGTCCAGGCTTTCATGGTGGTACAGCTAGCATCAGAGTGTCAGGGTCCTCTCCAGGGGAGGACGGGCAGGCTAAACAAAGCTCCTTTGGAGTGAAATGGTAGCCAGAAATATGCTGTTGCAGTTGGAGGAGAATGGTGGTTTATTTCAACTGATCGCTGCCTCTTTCTCTATAGAAGTGTTCTCTCTCTCTCTCTCTCTCTCTCTCTCTCTCTCTCTCTCTCTTCTCCCTTCTTCTTCTCTCCCTCTCAATATTTTTGCCCCCTCCCCCTTCCCATTTATGTATCCATAAATATGCAGCTATGTGTGTTTCTTTTTAAAATTTACTTATACACAGGGTCTCATTCTGTAGCTCGGTGAGGCCTAGAACTCACTATGTAGTCCAGGCTAGCCTCAGACTTATACTGATCCTCCTGCCTCAGCCTCTTGAGTGCTGAGATTACATACAAGAACCACCATGCCTGGCTTATTTATTTCTGAGACAGTATTTCAGTATGTTATACAGACTACTCTCAAACTTATGAGCTCAAGTGATCCCCCTGCCTCAGCCTTCTGAAAAGCTAGGCCAATAGAGGCTGTATTTTGTGGGGTTTGCTTTTATTTTTGTTGCCCAACTCTCAATCCTTCTAATAAAGTTTTCAGAGCATAATATATTATAAAATAAAGTCAACTGTGTCTTCCCCTTCATAGTCAGTAATACTTTGCCTTTCTGCTCGTGGCTTTGGGTTTTCTTTTTTGATTAGTATTTTGATTTGTTTGAGACAGAGTCTCTTATAGCCCAGGCTGGCTTCAAACTTGCTTTGTAGGTGAGGAGGACCTTGAACTTCTGATCTCTTGTCTCACCCTTCCAGGTGCTGGGATTATAAGCATAAGGCACCAAACCTGGCCAGGTTCCAACTTTCTGTCCACAGTGACCTCAGGAGGCAGTGTCTTTCAGTCTCCAATACCCTACAGGGAATACCTCCGCTGGGGCTTTTGTATGTTGCAGTGAAGCAAGTCAACCTGCACCCAGCAGTCCTGGGATGGTATTGTAGTTTGTTCTCTGGGTCGTGGCAGATGCAACTTTCTGTTTGTCACCAGTAACTTTAGGGGGTTGAAGTTAGTATTTTTCCAGAAATACATCTGAACCTGTGTGTCAGGAGCCATAATGTAACAAGCTAATAATTAGCAGGTGATCATCCTGAAATGCTTTCCTTGGATTATTATATAATCTGTGACAAGTGAGTGCTTATTCAGCAAGGCTGTAAGGAACTTATTTTAGGAAAGATTCCTGCTATTAATATGCTTTTTCTATTATTATTATTACTATTATTATTAAACAAATATAACAATCATTAAGCAATAGCACACTCCTTTGGAGCAGATATCTGCAGATCCATTAAGATGTTCTGTCTTGTAGTGATGCTATATAGACAAACAGATGACTTCTTAAGTCTTAATGATGATCCTATAAGAATTCCTAAAATTATAACAATGATTATTAAGCTCTTTATAGTGAGACTGCTAATAGGTCCCTTTCTGATAGTCAAAACTGCAATGAGAACTCTGCCAGTCTCCCAAGTGGCATCAGTTAATTGCTTTTAGATAGTAACCAGACTTTCTCCTACTCAGAGCACATTCTAAGAGGTTGTAAAACAATTAACCACAGGTCATAAATAGGGAACTAATGATTTATTATAGGTGCTAGGACAGAAGATAAAATATGGCCTGGGTTTATCTATACAAAACTTCACTAATAACTTAGTTATAGTTTTAAACCTTCAGTGAACCTGTGGAGCCAGACAGGTGATGGATGTTTAGCCAGATAATTACTCCTAATGGATATGCATGTAAACATTCTCTGTTGTAAACTTCTATTTCAATTTATGATTTGAATTTTGGTGTGAACTTGTGATGAACATTGTAACATGTGACCATGTACTCTGAAAGATGTGTAAGTACTGAGGACAAAGAGATGAGAGACAGATACAATGGAGAGAGAGAATAGAATTTTTTGCCTTTCCTCACTTAGAGTAGTATATAGAATACAAATTTTTCCCTTTTCCCAGATAGAATAGAAATTTTCCTTTTCCCCACTTAGGACCTTTCCACTTTTCTCCTTAGATAGCTTTTATAGGAAACTTTTAATAAACTCTATAATCACTTCTCTAAGTGTCTTTTCTTCCTGCGACCTCAGACTAGCAGACATAAGTTAGAGCCCAGCAGTTCCTGCTGAGATAGAACAAAGGCTATTTATTTAATCCTTTGCTGTTTTTAGGATGAGGTAATAAGTGCAAGAAACTGCAGTTTCTGGCCTCAGAGGATCATAGAAGATAGATCAGCTACAGTAGCATAGTAACTTAGATAAGTAAATGTTTATTATATAACAACCCTAAATATCTCGTAAGACCAAGTCTTACCCCCCAACCCCCGCTGATGCTCTTCCCCCTCCACTGCCTCAAGAAGAACTGACAAGAAGAAGAAAGAAGATGACTTCCCCCTCAAGCTGGGGCTGGCTCCCCGGCACCTGTGTCTTTAAAGGAAGCACACATGTACCTACTCCAGCTGAGATGCCTGGATTCAATCTTTAGCATGTTGGGATACCAACCTTTGTGTTAGATGCTCTGTTAGAATTCAAAACTGGAAAAGAGAGAAGAGCTGGTCCTTTGGACTGGAAGCTTTTGCTTGTTGACAGCTTGATTGTGACATGATTTGCAAACCTGAAACTTCATCTGTTAAAAGTATACAACTTTGAGCAGGCTGCACATGCCTACAGTTCCAGAACCTGTGAGCCTAAGGCAGAAGACTTGTGCATTGGAGACCAGTCTGGGTTAAACAGCTCCACCCAGCCTGCATCTACATGGAAAAACCATGACTCTATGAAAACTTAAAGACACACTCAGAGGGCTTTAGAGTCTTCTTAGAGGTGTGAAACCATCATGCCTTTAACTCTAGGGCATCTTGAGAGTCCCAGAAAAACCAAAACTTTGTATTGGTTAAGGCTTTTGCGTTATTCCCCGATGCCCTTCCCTTAGGCAGCCATTCATCTATCTCTGTCTCTGTGACCTTAAGAACCTCGGACATTTCACATCTATGCAGCCACACAATATATGGTCTTCATTGTATCAAGACAAGGCTCACTAAGTAGACCTGGCTAACCTGAAACTTGCTTCATAGACCAGGCTGCCCTTGAACTCACAGAGCTATGCCCACCTCTCTGTCTCTGAGTACCAGGATTAAAGATGTGGGCCTCACTACCTGTCTAAAGTGTGTTTTGTTTGTTTGCTTGTTTGTTTGTTTGTTTCTATAACTGACCCTTCGCTGTGCATTTTCAAGATTCATCCTAACTTAAACATGTATCAGTATTTTATTTTGGGGGAAGATGGCATTTGAGACAGGATCTTTCATAGCCCAGGCTAGCCTCAGATCTTACATAGCCCAGGCTAGCCTCAGATGTGATATATAGTTGAGGTTAACTTTGAGTTCCTGATTCTCTTGCTTCTACCAATGAGTGCTGGGGTTACAAATGTGTGCCACCACGTCTGGACTCTTTCTTTTTACAATCAGGGATTCTCTACATAGCTCAGGCTAACCTCGGACTTGTGGTCTTGCTCCCATTTCCTGAGTGTTCGGAGTATAGGCCTGAACTCCCACACCCAGCCAGTGCTCAACTCTTTTTTAAAAACTTACATTTATTGATTGATTGACTGCACGATATGGACAGTTTAGTGCCATGGCACACATGTGGAAGTCAGAGGACAACTTGCAGGACTCAGTTTTCTCCTTCTACCATGTGGGTCCTAGGGACTGAACATGATCAGGCTTGGCAGCAAGAGCAGCTACTAGCCAAGCCATTTTGTGACTCTACGACTTCATTCTGCGAGTGCCCTTGTGGCACCTGAATTCTGTCTTGTTGAGGAACATCTGGGTTGTGAGTACTTTTCTGGCTATGACGAGTTGTGCTGCTGTGAGCATCTGAAGGCAGAGTTTGGCTAGATGTGTTTTCCTTAAGGTCTGACTCTGGAATGATTTGTGAGTGTGGCCTCCTGAGACTAAGTTGCTGTCATACATAGGGTACCTTTTGTTGACACCAGCTTGGAGCTAGAGAAATAGGCTACAGAACCAAGACTTCATAAGTGTTTGTACAAGGAAGGAAGAGAGGAAGGAAGGAAGGAAGGAAAGAAGGAAGGAAAGAAGGAAGGAAGGAAAGAGAAGGGGAAAGGGAGGAAGGGAAAGTGAAAAGCTGCCTTTTTTTATGTGAGTGCAACAATGGAAAACTTACCCTTCTGGGTCTTTGGTTTGGGGAGTGGGCATTGTTTCTTTTTCATCTTTGGGGTAGTCTTCTTGATTGGGGCAGTTGTGGGAAGGACATCAACTATAGAAAGAAACAAGAACCATATCTTAGTCAGATAAGCAGCAGGGCTTCCAGGCAGACTGTGTGCCTTTCTTCTAGGCATTGATGCCCTCATGATTGTTGCCTTGGCTAGCATAGAATTTCAGGTCACAGAGCACAAGAATTCATATCTGGTTTCTCAGTTCTCAGATGAATGGAGAGCCTATGGGTGGGGCTTAGCTGGGTGTCCCGAGCAGAGCCTTGTGCCGGTCATTAACAACTGTGCAGCCTCGGCTAAGCTGTCTGTTCCTCAACGTCCCATTTGCTGTAAAGAAGATGACTTCTGCCAGGCAGTGGTGACACTGGCCTTTAATTTAAGCACTTGGGAGGCAAAGGCAGGTGGATTTCTAAGTTTGTGGTCAGCTTGGTCTACAGAGTAAGTTCTAGGAGAGCCAGGGCTACACAGAGAAACCCTGTATCAAAAAAAAAAAAAAAAAAGATGCTTTCTACTTAGTTGTGAGAATTAGGAGAGCAGTGTGCCTAGTGAAGTATACTATAGGCATGACTGTGATTGGCAAAAGACCTTGGGTTGCTGTCTTTACTCTAGTCTGGTGTGGTAGCACACACCTTTTTTTTTTTTTTTTTTGGTTTTTTGAGACAGGGTTTCTCTGTGTAGCCCTGGCTGTCCTGGAACACACTCTGTAGACCAGGCTAGCCTCGAACTCAGAAATCCACCTGCCTCTGCCTCCCAAGTGCTAGGGTTAAAGATGTGCGCCACCACTGCCCGACATTATTTGCTTCATCTTAACACTCAAAGATGCAGGGGTCTTTCAGCTGCTCAGTGGTGAGCCTGGGAGGGAGATAGGATAGCAGAGGGGTGAAAACAAGAGAAGGTTGTTCTGTTTTAATTTCATCTTGCTCTAAGTCAGGTCACTCCATGATCTGTGAGTTCAACCTCTCCCTCTCTGTCTTTTTTTGAGAGGGACAAGTCCTTGGAATCCATAGTATGCTTGAGGGTCTGTTTTCCCCAATACTCTATGAACTACTCAATCTTCTCTAAAACGCTGAGACCCTACAACGAGGCAGGTAGGCTCAGGCTCTGGGGGTCTGTCACTGGGGAGATTGTATCCAAGAAGGAACTTGGGAAGACACTGCTGTTCATAGGTTGTTGAACAGTACACAGGACATGGAAACATGAAAGCCAGGATAGGCAGAGATGGAAAATCACCATCTTGTCTCAGACCCTGAAGCACTAGGAAGGCAGGGGCCTCATAGAAATAAAACCAAAACCAAACGAAACCAAACCAACAAACAAAACTCCAAAAAATAAACACAAAGCCCAAGTTTCAAAGTGGGCTTCTGCCCATCCATACTTTACCCAACCCCCACCTCACCAACATGAAACCAGAGATCAGAGAGACCATGGAGGCCTCGCTCTGTTTCTGGTGTCACTGTTGTGTCGTTATAACTCTGGCACTATTCCCAGCTGTCTCTGTACCTCCTTAGGCCCAGCGGCCTAACTTCTGGGGATGTCTGGGGTGCTCATGACTGTCAGCCCCCAGGTGAGCATGAGGCAAGACAATGAAAGTCCAAGTCCTGGACTGAGCTGAAGAAAGAACTATAGCCAACTGCTGGCCTGAGAGAATCCACCCCAGGAGAGGAATCCTCACTGTCCAGTATGGCTAGTCTGAACACAGATATGCCGTATGCATAAAATATGTATCAAATGTCACGTATGGAAAAATAGGTCACCTGTTGAAATGCCAATGTTGTTTCGATAAGTTGGGTTCAGCCAAATGCACTTATTTCTTCTTAATTAGATGCCCCTTAGAAAATGGAAAATGGTGTCTAAGGTTTGCAATGTACTTCTGCATGCACATGGTCATTTATTTAATGAAACTGCAGCTTCCTAGAAGTAGAGGCGAGCCAGCAGCTGCCTTGTACAGATAGGGAAACTGAGGCTTTGGGAGGGGAAGAGCATGTGATGGATTGGTAGCCAGGCTAAGCTTGAGGTCCAGTCTCTTTGCCCATTGAAGCCCCAAGTGTGGATTTGAGCCACTGAACCTTACAAAGAATGCTGAAGACAACTGCTTCTCTGCTACCTCAGAAGCACTCTGAGTGTGTGCCCAGACAGTGAGAGTCTGTATGCACTCGGGGTCCTGAGGTTGCCGTCTTTGTCTCCATCAGAATCATAAGCATCCGCCTCTGACTGACTCCCATCCAAAGTGAGGGAACAAATATACCATCTGCTGGGTGGATGGACGTATTAAGCGACCTTGCTGTATGTGACCCTCAAAGGTGTTTGGCCTGGGTAACCCTCAATGTATCTTTTCTATTAGTCTTAGCAGTGGTGTGACTAGTCATGGCTGCAGAGTGAGGCCCACTGAGAGTGGGCAGCTTCAGTGTCCAGTGTGTGGGTGTGTGTGTGAGTGTGTGTGCAAGCATGTGTATGTGCGCATGTAAGTGCACATCTGTATGAACATATGTATGTGTGTGTACATGTGTATACATGTGTGTACGTGTGTGTGTGTGTGTGCTTATTCATAGCCTTGAGAACATTCTTACCCACAGTCAGGTTTGTCCCACTCCCAAAGACCATCTTGGGGCTCCCAACTGTCGCACAGAAGTAGAAGTCACTGTCCTCTGGTTTCACATTCATGATACTGAGAGAGGGCCCGGTTGACGGAATTATATTCTTCTTCTCCCTTTCACCATACGTAACTCCTTTAGAAGAACTCCAGGAGGCCAGGAATTCAAAGTGCTTGCCCTTGGTAGGGTCCTGGTGCTCTCTCAGCCAGTAGATGACTGCTGACTTAGAGTTGCTTTTAATCTCACAGGAGATTTTTGCGGTACCGTTGGTTTGAACCAGCAGGAATGGAGGGGTCTGAATGAGGGCAGAGCTGCTCCAGAGAGCTACAAGAAACCAGAAGAAATAAACCAGGCTACTGCTATACACGGCAATCTTAGCACTCTGTGGGTAGAAGTACAGGACCAGAACTTCAAGTTTGGTTACCTAGTGAGTTCAAGCTCAGCCTGGGCTACATGAGAACTTAAAAAAAAAAGAAAGAAAGAAAGAAAGAAAGAAAGAAAGAAAGAAAGAAAGAAAGAAAGAAAGAAAAGGTAGGGCTGGAGAGATGACTCAGCATTAAGAGCACTGGCTGCTCTTCTAGAGGCCCTGAGTCCAATTCCCAAAAATTGTATCATGGTAACTCACACCCGTCTATGATATGACCACGTGCCCTCCTTTGGCATGTAGGTATACACGCAGACAGAACACATAAATAAATACATTTTGTTGTTGTTGTTTCCGAGACAGGGTTTCTCTGTGTAGCTCTGGCTGTCCTGGAACTCACTCTGTAGACCAGGCTGGCCTGGAACTCAGAAATCCGCCTGCCTCTGTCTCCCAAGTGCTAGGATTAAAGGCATGCACCACCACCGCCAAATAAAACTTTAAAAAGTTAAGTAATTCTTAAGAAAGGAAAGAAAAAAGGAGGAAGGGAGGGAGAGAGAGGGAGAGAGACGCGGACTTGTGAAGTAGCTCAACAGGTAAAGGTGTTTAGTACCAAGCCTGAGTTCAACCCCTAGCGCAGTGGTGGGGCCTCAGAATCACAATGAGTTTGTGTCACAGGCAAACAGGAAAAATCTGCCTGGTGAAAGAGTCAGGGTATTAACAACACTCGATGTCTTCTGAATTTAGAACTCACATTGACTGCAAGGCACGCAATTCTGAGTGTGCCTTTAGCACGGCTTTTGATTAGCAACACATTTCTATGAGTGGCCCTTGGCATAAGCTATCTTAGAGAAGTCTCAGACTGGCTCCGGGATATTTATCCTCCTTACACTGAGGAGAAAACCCTGGCATGAGGCTACCTCATTTGGAGTCTCACTGGATTCAAATCCAAAGAGTCAGAGTAGAAAGGCAAAGCTAGCCGTCCACCTCACCTGTGTAGATAGGCCTTCAGGGGCTCTAAGCAGCTGAAAAAGTTCTAGGGCAAGCTGGGAGAAGAATTTGGAGTCATAGGCACAGTGTGGTTTAGACAGTCTGAGATTTCAGGACCGAGGGAAAGGAGCTGACCCTGGGAGGTCGTTACTTCCTAGTCCTTCCAGGGGTCCATTACTGACTTCTCACGCCTCAGGGCAGGGCAGTTAATACAGAAGCAAGCTTGGAAGTTCATTTTGTGTCCGATGGGAAAGAAGACGGGGCAGACAGAGGGAGTTGCTTGCTGTTGACGGTTGGAAAGAAAAGAAAGGAAGGCAGGCATGATGGTGCACACTTAGAATCCTAACACTTGAGAAGCCGAGTCAGGAGGATTTCTTTGAGTTTGGGGCCAGCCTGGGCTACATAGTGAATTTCAGAGGAAAAAAGGAGAAGTTAAGTCATATGTAAACAGTGAAGCGCTCACACAGGTAATCTTACGCACACACTGGAGGTACCCATGTGAGCACTCACACAGGTAAATTCTGCTGGCAAGTCTAACGGTCTAAGGAGATGTTCTAGGCACCAAGAGAAATCTCAAGGAGCATCAGACCAAGTTTCTTTCACATCCAAGACCGTGAGGGTGTCAACAAACCTGTTTGATCTAGAAAGCCTTTTTTCTTTGGCTTGCAACAGAGGGCCACCCTACAGATCATGGCCAAGATATAATGCCAAGGACAGGCATGGCTAAGCAGAGGCCAGAGGATGTATGAGCCCAGAAGAACCAGCTGCTTGGTGTTAATAGCACAGATCCCTCCCTGTAATTGTGGCTCGGGCCTTCCGAAGGACGCCATCACGGCCTTCCCTAGGACTGATGTGATGAACTAATCCTGAATCCACCCTCAGACCACGCCGAGCCTCTGCTTGCATGGAGCTGCTGCGTCCCCCTTCCCCAAGTTTCAGGCTACCATTTCTGTCCCATCGCAGCCATTTTTATTGCTTTGAGTTACTGGCCTCTTTGGGGAAGTTAATAGGAAATGATGATGTCCATATATATTGCAGTACGTCAGGCACAGTGTGTGCACTGCCTGATTTAATCCTCACTAAATCTTTTGGGGAGAGACTAATTTTTCATGGGAGCAAACAGAGCTCCAGGGAAAGCTGTACTCAACGTCCCACAGTCTGTGTGAAGTGGACTCGCACTCAAATGGGGATCATAGGACTCGGGTGAACGAACTCTGGGCCTCCCAATTGAGAAGACCTATACACATAGTGGGGGCACAAATACATAGATGGCAGGAGCCTTTCCACAAAGTCCAGAGGACATGCACAGCCAGGCTTTATGTCACATTTGATCTGCTTGGTAGCCCAGGATTCTGTTTTCAGAGGAACCTGGTATTCTAGAATGATCAGAGGTAGCTTTAGTGGCTTTGTTTTATTATTTCCTCTTTTGACCAGTTGAGCTAACCTGGTCAGAGGCAGGGACTGGCCTGCCCTGTCTCCCTCAGTAGTATAATCAGTTTGGGGCTTTAGCCTGCTACCAGACCAGTGGCTATTGGAAGAGTCTTCCTCTAAAAAGCCAACTCTCTGGGTTGATCACAATGACAATCTTTAGGCCACACCTCTGTGCCAGTTCCAACATTCCATCTGCAGTGTCACTTCTTGGAGGGATGGGAGAGATGCTGAGAACACTGGAGAGCCAGGAGGTCATAATGAGTACCCTGCCACAGTTGTCCAATTTACCAGAAGCACTTTCCCGGAAGTAATAAGAGTACGTCTACAGGGCCTCTGGGAGCTTCATGGGGTACATCTCTGTGGGCACCCTGAACAGCAACAACATTTCCCCTTCAGTTTTGGATCTCTTTCTTCCCTTTTCTTCCATTTTTCCTTCCTTCCCTTTTAGTTCAGGCTGTGGGACAGAGGTAACTTCTGTCCTGGGCATCTCAGACCTTTCTGGGTAATGAGGAGGAATCTTTTCGTTTTCAGGGTCTCTCTGCCTACCAGCCTCCCCTTTTTCACAGCCCAGCTCCGGTCTATTCCTCCTGTTGCTGAGACTGCCAGGCCTAAGTTCCCAGCTGTAGTACAGATTTGGAGTAGCCCCACTCTGGGTCTTACCTGCCAGCTTCATACTGAAGACCAGCCAGAGCCACGGCTGCATCGTGGCACTCTTTGGGGCACCTGTTCCCCTCAGGGCTCTGTCAACTGAAAGATAGATTAGGATCCAGCTTGGGCGGGTGGGGCACCCTGAACGTTAGTGTGCTAAGAGGGCGGGGCCACCAGGGCAGGGGTGGAGTCGTGGTGTGTGTGTGTGTGTGTGTGTGTGTGTGTGTGTGTTGAGCGCTCCCCACAGCCTTCATCCTCATCCTCTACAGCATCAAAAGCCTTGACTTTTCAAAGAGCCCACCACCAGGACTCTCTTCTGGTGAGAGGAAGTGATAGATCTCAGTCTCAGTCATGCCAAGGAGTTGCACCTGTGTGATGCCTCTTGGCCCTGGGGAGAACTCAGGACAAAACCCTGATACCTTGGGACAACTGAGTCACAGCGGTCAGCATGCTCCAGGTCTCACAGTTTTGTGAAGCTTGGCCCTAATTCACACACTTCCTCACATTAGTTCTTTCTGTGCAGCTAGAGGAGGGGTTCATCTTGGTTTGAGGACACAGTCCATTGTGGAGGGGAACACGTGGCGGCAGGAGACTGAGGCTGTATGTGTGTGGCCCAGCAAGGAGATGAGTTATGGAGACCCTCCCAGTGCTAGAGTTCAGCTGGGCGGGAGTGATGGAGACCGCCTGTGAGGGTGGAAGGAAAATTAACCAGCACAGAGACAAAGGAGGGAGAGAGGCAAGCTGGAAGGCTACGGAGGGGCCCAGACCGTGCCCGAAGGTGAGGCAAAGTCAAACCTAGACCTAGAGCCCTACGGACTGGACTGTGGTGTCTGTATGTCTCCCCTCCCCTGCCCTGCCTAACAGTGCTGTATGCCCTGGGGCTTCTTTATCAGTTTTGAGATCAAAGCCCCATCAAGAACCCATGAAGAGCAGGGAGGCCTGTGGAGGTTGGCAGAGGTGAGTTGAAAGAGTGGTTGTTCAGGGAAACTGGACCCTTAGTGATCTGTCTGCTGGGGAGAGAGGCTGGGGAAGGACTGTGAGAGATACACCACAGAACATTTTGGGGGGTTCATCGAGCAGCAGCCAGGCCGGCCCTGGAGCCATGTACACGGTGAGCTGGAGTTTCAGAAGAGTGGATGTGGTAACAGTAGCGGCTAAAGCTGGCAGTGAGGTCAAGATACGGTCACCTCAGTGTCCAAATCCGTTATTCTTTCCACCCTACTCTCGCCAGTTTCTGGTGACAGGGGCAGAAGCTGAGGCAGGCGTTCGAAGGTTCTCGAGACACAGGAGGAAATGGTCATGTCCTCATGGCCGAGTCTCAGAGGTCTCTGCCCTCTGAGAGTCCGGCTGGTCTCCACCATACAATCCTCTTATCTTTGTTCCCAGGTGAACCTGCTAAGGCCCAGATGTGCACAAGGTAGACAGCCCTAGGAAAACCACAGAGTAGTAGTTCTTAAAATCGAGGTAAGATGCAGGGATCCCAAAGTGGACCACGTGAGAGGACACAGTATGTCTGCCGAGGGATGGATGGTATGCTCGCTCCCCGTCTGGCGCTTGTGCCAGAACCTGGTAACCGCTCTTTGTGTTGAATGTAGTTATTCTTCACAAATGGAACTGTTCACCATATGTCCTTAGTAAACTGCGACTGTGGGTTTGGGAGCAGGGGTTTCAGGTTCGGGATAACGCTCAACTCCTCCTTCTACCTCACCAGGACATCTTAACTCTTTTCTGCTTGTAAGCCCTTTCAACCCCTCAAACTTTTCCATGTCCCCAGGTATAGGTCTATGGAACATTTATACAAAACAATCGTTTACTGATGACTAGTCATAAAACAAATCTGTTTTCTTCTACTTTTTAAAAAGATTATATTTTTGTGTGTTTGTGGGCCAGGAGAGTGCGTCAAATACGCTGGTGTTATGGAATGTTATAAGCCACCTGATACAGGAGTTGGGAGCCTAACTCGGGTCTGTTGGAAGAGCAGCGAGCACTCTTAACCTCTGAACTGTCTCTCCAGGTCCCACTAAAATTATTTTAAAGAAAAATTTTGCTCTAATATGTTACCATTTATTAACGATTAAAGTAAAAGTTCATACTAAAGGGATGGTGGTGCTTGTTTATTTTTATATGAAGAATTAAATCCGGCCTGAGTATTTGATTCTCCAGAACATAGAACATCAGAGTCGACTGCCATTTTGATTTTATAATTATCAATGCAGAGAAAGCTGCTTTATATAGATATAGCACAAATGGAAGACATATGTTTAGATGTAGTTCAGAAATTGTTGGCCTAATCCCTAGCCAAAATCCATTTAATAATTTAAAACACTTTTAAAGGTGTATTTATTTTATTCTATGCGTGTGAGTGTTTTGCCTGCGTGTGTGCATGTGTATCACATACATGTCTGGAATCTGGGGCAGTTAAGAGTGTTGGATCTCCTGGCACTGGAGTTACAGATGGTTGTGAGCTGCTATGTGGGTGCTGGAAACAGAGCCCAAATCCTCTGCAAGAGCAGCCAGTGCTCTTAACCACTAAGTCATCTCAGCATGGTTTTTGTTTGTTTTGTTTTGGATAAAATACAGGTCAGCAACTCAGACATCAATTATGAAAATCAAACATTCTAGCATGGCAGTGATGGCACACACCTTTAAGCCCAGAACTCAGGAGACAGGTATCTCAATTTGAGGCCAGCCTAATCTACAGAGTGAGTTCCAGGACAGCCAGGGCTACACACAGAAACCCTGTCTGGAAAAACAAAACAAAACAAACAAATGAACAACAACAACAAAGCCCAAACAAATAAAAAACCCCAAATCAAACATTCTAACATCGTACAATATAAAATATACTAATTGAATAGTTGCATGATAAGGGGTGGTGAAAAGCACTAACAGTTCTTGTTTCTGTAATTAAACCACGGTGTCTCTCCAGGAGCAGAGAGTTTAGTACATCTATTACGAACACACAATTCACAACATGAACTTGTCTCAAATCTGACTTCAGTGGCTAATGTTCTGTGACATGATGGGACGTGCAGGGCCAAGAGCCCTCACTGAAGGTTCAGAGCCATGTGATAAAATGAAAGTACGCTCTGCATTCATCAGACACTTGATTTTTCTTTCTTTCTTTCTTTCTTTCTTTCTTTCTTTCTTTCTTCCTTCCTTCCTTCCTTCCTTCCTTCCTTCCTTCCTTCCTTCCTTTCTTTCTTTCTTTCTTTCTTTCTTTCTTTCTTTTTTCCTTTCTTCCTTCCTTTCTTTTTTTTGGTTGGGGGAGGGGTCGGTGAACATTCAGAAACCTTCTATCACAGCCAGATTTTGTGCAACCCTTACATTGAGTTACATGGTCAATTCTGGGGTTGTGACCCACAATTTAAAAAGCTGGAAGTCTCCGGGCAGTGATGGTGCATGCCTTTAATCCCAGCACTTGGGAGGCAGAGGCAGGTGGATTTCTGAGTTCGAGGCCAGCCTGGTCTACAGAGTGAGTTCCAGGACAGCCAGGGCTACACAGAGAAACCCTGTCTCGAAAAACCAATAAATAAATAAATAAATAAATAAAATAAAATAAAAAGCTGGAAGTGCCCAAGTGCTGGGACAGCAGGTGTCTGCCACCACACCCAGCACAGGAGTGAAATGGCTGGTCTTTGGGTCCATCTGTTTGGGAACTATCTGTTTTCCATAATGGTGACTCCAATTTACAAGAGCACCAACAGTGGAAAAGAGCTCTAATGTGCCCACACCCCTGCCAGGCCAATCACTTGTGGGTTTTGGTTTTGTATCCAGCCTAGTGTTTGTGAATGGCTATCTCATCAGGGTTTGGTTTGCATTTTGTTACCATCTAAGGATGTCAAACCTCTTCTTACGGCTTACTGGCCATGTGTATGTCTTTGTATGTTTGTTTAAAATGGTTGTGATTTAGAAAACACATTCTATGCTTTTTAGAGGAACATCTGTGCTGTGCACATTGCTCTCTTGGTCCTACTCGCTCACTACTACTCAGAATTCTCTCAAATCGGCTTAGTCAGCATGTCATTATAAAGTGCCTCATCTCAGCAGTGTGGCCACCCATGTGTGCTCAGCGTCTTTCCACTCCTTCATGAACACCAGCTGTGCTGGTTAGTTTTAACTGTCAACTGGACATGGCCTAGGACCTCCTCACAAGAGCTTCAACTGAGGTATTATGTAGATCAGGTTGGCCTGTGGGTATGTCTGTGGGGGACTGTCTTGATGGTTGATTAATGGCAGGCAGGCCACCATGGGCAGTACAATTCCCTAGGCCCTAAAGTATGAAAACCTAGAGAAAGCAACAAGAGATCAAGTAAGCAAAGACGTCTGCTTTTTTTTTGTTTTGTTTTTTGTTTTTTGTTTTGCTCTTAACTGTTATGTAACTAGCTGCTTTGAGTTCCTGCCTCAACTTCCCCCAGTGACGGACTTTAAACTGATATAAACCCTTTCCCCCTCAGATTGCTTCTGATCAAAAAGCTTTATCACAGCGACACAAATGAAACTAGAACACGGAGCTCATCAAGGAAGCAGCTCTCTCAGTTCATGATTAAAAGTAACTGTTTTGTCAGGGGGTTAAAACCACAGAAAGGGAATTCCTGAATACCTTAGTTGGAAACTCTCATACTCTTGTGATAAATTAACCTCTAAATATTGGTGATATAACGCAATGCAAAGCCACTGAGACATTTGGTGTCATTTGAAAGCAGTGTGCCAGGCTCGGGAGTATGTGCTCCATTTGGTCTGCATGGGCCCATGATCTGTTTGTCTTGTGAATCCCCATATTCAGTTCATAGCTCCAGGAATCTTCGTGCGAGGTGAAGCCAGTAGATGACTTCACAAAGCATGGTGGGGAGAGCCCTAGAGACCAAGACCTAAATCCTATGGACCCCACCAAACTGCAAGGGTGCTCGAAACAAAACAAGCAGAACGCCAAAAATCAAACCAAACCAACCAACCAAATATGCCGGGAGTGTTGCTGGAAACATGAATGGAGAAGGAAAGGAAGTCAGTGGATAGGTGGTCAGCATCTGCCATGCTTGAGACAGCAGAGAGGGTCCTGTTAGCTTTGATCCTGTTACTTGTCCTCGGGCCTCAAAGATCCTGGACGCTTTTTATACTGACATGCTGATTGAACAGAGGACAACTTTCAGGAGTTTTCTCTTGCCAGCGTGTAACTCCTGAGGCTCAAACTCACTACTCCAGGCTTGGAGGCAGTGCCTGTACATGCTGAGCCATCTCAGCAGCCTTATTAACTGCCTGCCTTGCACTGGCCTTAAACTCACGGGCTCAAGTAGTCACCCCTGCTCAGTCCCATCTTCCTGCAGCACATATTTGGCAGTGTCATCTGCTTATGGGAGAAGTTCTGAAGGACACCAAGGACTCAGACAGTCACATTGACTAGGTAAGCTATGAGTTTAAAAAGTCAGGTGCACAGCGTGAGCTTTTCCTGTGGCCCTGAAGCATACAACTGGAGGTTCAGTCATTGTTTATACTTAACTGAGTTCTGTATTGCATCTCAACTAAGGAACATCTTTCTCCCTTCAATGTTTTTAAAAGTCACCCTTGTCCCTCTGTTCTCCCAAATTAGTGGTCTTTGCTGCTGACCAGCATATGCTCTGGTTTGTCTGCAGTCAGAATTTGCTCAGCACAAGTCAGTATGAGTGTCCAGGGACCTTATTGATGGCTATTGTGTCAGAGAGATGACTGTGTGAAATCCTCCTTGATTTATCAATTCTGTTCTGTTGTTTTGAAGTAGGGTCTGTTATTATACCCCTGAGTGTCCTCCCACTAGAGAAAACTCTCCTTCCCAGCTTTACTGCATGAATCAAGACAGTAAACATTTCATCAGAAAGAGCTGTCAAACAAACAATAAGCAAGTAAAACATTAGGTATTATTATTTTTATTATTGTCATTGTTGTTGTTATTGTTTTTTTTTTGTTTTTTTTGAGACAGGATTTCTCTACATAGCTTTGGCTATCCTGGAACTCATTATGTACACCAGTCTGGCCTGAAATTCACAGAGCTCTGCTTGCCTCTGCTTTCACCTCCCAAGTGCTGGGATTGAAGGTGTGGGACCCCACACTCAGCAAAGCATTTTAATTGATAGTGGACCAAACCTGCAAGTCTTGGAAGGTAGGAACAAAGGGATGAGGAGTTCAAGGCCATCTTTGCTATACCCCAGTACACACTGAGTCAGGGGCCAGCCTGGGCTTCATGAGACCCTGTTTTAAAACCAAACAAAATGAACTTAAACGAAATGAAACTACAGTAGTCTGGTAAGGGGCGCTGCTGGTCTGATGAGGCTGGGTCTGCTCCGAGCTGTGTGACCTGCTTCAGCTGTGGCGGGCACCAGCAGGAACTCTTGAACTAGCTCTGGAAGGAATGATTAATAGGTGAAAGAATGCATATAAACATCCACAGTGTTGAGGATGTCCGGTGAAGGAGCACGTACTCCTGCAAGGCCCTGGGTTCAAGTCCCACAGCAAACCAAACAGTTGTTAAAATACTTCCAGCAGAAAATAATCCAGCTGATCTTAACTCAGTCTGTCAGAGAACATTAGGACTGTGTCATGGGGTGGGGGTGAAGGGGGGGGGGGGGGGTAGGGTGGCAGGAGGGGGTGGGGAGGAAAGCTTACCAGGTTGGTGTTCATGTTTCACTTGGAAATCTCACGGTCAGGCCTAAACCAAATTTAAAAATCTAGATTTTTTTTCTAGACCCTTGGAAAAAGTTGTAAATGCCACTACCAAGGGGAACTGAAAGAACAGAGTAAACGCCTTCATGTAAAGGGTTAATGAGAGCACTGTTACCATACTGATACCACTGTTACCCATAAGAGAAATGAAACTCAGAGGAGGTGGGGGTGAAGGCCTGAGGCAAGATGAGGAAAGTTCCAGAACAACCAGGACTACAGAGAGACGGAGAGAGACAGGGGTGTGGGGGGGAGACAGAGAAGGAGACAGACACAGAGAGAGAGACAGACAGACAGAGACAAAGAGAGACAGAGACAGAGGGGAAGACAGAGAGGGAGACAGACACAGAGAGAGACAGAAACAGAGAGACAGAGACAAAAAGAGACGAAAGAGACAAAGAGATAGAGAACAGTATAGTGACTTTGGGAAGGTGTGCAGTCCTTTGGGAATACTTATCACCCTGCAGAGAGCAGGTTTGGTTCCCAGCACCCACAATAGGCAGCCCATGGCTATAACTCCAGCTCTAGGGCATCTGAAGCCCTCTGGCCTCCTCAAACATCTGCCTGGCATGTGGTACATGCCAGAAGGCAGAAGGAGTCAGATCTCTGAATTCCAGGCCAGCCAGGGCTATATAAGGAGGCCCTGTTTCAAAAACAAACAAGCATAATACACACACACACACACACACACACACACACACACACACACACACACGTTACTATAGGTACCTTGCTTTGGGATATGGAATTGTGCTTTGACCTGTAAAACAGAAGCACATCTGTCAAGTGTGCCATGAACCTGTGTAGGGAGCAGAAAAAAAAAAAAAGACTGTCTTACGGAGTGAAGTCTGAGGGGATTAGTATTGCTGACATGGGTATGGCCATCATGACCCCTAAGCCTCAAATCCATGGAGAAATGGCAAATAGTTTTCAACTGAAAACCATAAAGAGTATACAAGAGATACTCAGGGGAAGAGGAGAAAGAACTGAAGGGAGGGGAGGGCAGGGACAGGAGAGAGGGCAGGGGTGTAGGGACAGGAGGGAGGGTAGCTCCTAAATGCACCTGGCTGGTTTTTTCTGAACTTCTGCTGGTCTGACTGGTGTCCGTGCTTCCAGCAACTCTGTGTCTGTCTGTGTCTGTAAACCAGTGGCTTCTGCTGCAACATCCCAGGGCCATTCACCATTCTTCAGTTCTCTTCCTCAGTCCCTAACCCTTTCTGGATTGGTTCACCATCTGAAGTAGACTGGAGCCATTACTATTACCTTTCCAAATCCTGGGTGTTTTTGTCTGTTTTGTTTTTTGAGACAAGATGCCACTTACCCTAGGTTGGTCTGGAACTCACTATAGCTGAGGAAGACCTTGAACTCCTTACTTTCTTGCCCCAGCCTCTTAAATTCTGTGATTACAGGCTGCACCACCACACTGTGTTTCTTCAGTGAAGGGATTGCAGCCAGGCTTCCCTGAATGTGGGGCGAGCACTGGGCTACATCACAGCCCATGGCTTCACCTCGTGTTCCCATTGTTTCTCCAGCACTAGATTATGCAGCAACTTAAGGGAACTCAGCCTGGGCCTCTTCTTCGTCTCGGTTCATGAGCACACAAACCAGATTCATCTTTCTGAAAGGGAACCTTCACCTTGACTTTCTATCTTCACCGGCTCACATTCTGTGGGTGAGACTCAGTCCAGAGCCAACCTAAGTCAATTTCCTGCTCAGGTCTTGGCTTCAAGTTGAATTTTACTGGCTTTGTGTGTGGCAGTGGTGGCAGACTGTGGGGTAGTGTTGGATTTTCAAGACAGCATTTAACGTAGCCCAGGCTGGTGCAGACCTCCACAAACAGGGGAGGATGATCTTGACTTCCTGATCTTCCTGCCTGTGTGTCCCAAGTGCTGGGATCCTAAGTGTATACCACTCTGGCTGGGTTGTATTGTCGTCTTAGTAGTATTTACTTCTGAACTGTTCTGTGATTCAAAAAGCAGCAAGTGGTAGAACACTGTTCATCACTATGTAGCACCCACAAATCCAGAGTAACAGCCACATCTTTCTTTCAGTTTTTCAGATCCCCACTCAACTTTAAAACATTAATTTGAGTTACTCGGTTACAAAGGGTACAGCACATGTTCGAGGTATATGTATAGTCCGCTTGTTCCAATAACCTGAGACTGAGACAAAAATCCCTCACAACCCCTATGACTAGAATCTACAAGCAGAAAGGCTGCCTGCGTGCCCACCTGTATGCTCAGTACACGCGTCACCCCTGCCTGTATCTCAGCTGACAACCCCATCAGATTTATACAGGCTTCCTTTACATCGTGTTAGCTTCTTAAGGCTTTTATTACATTTATTCCTATGCGCGCATGCGTGTGTGGAGGTCAAAGTACAGCTTGTGAGAGCCAGTTATCTCTTTTCAAATTCATCTTTTTGGCCTCAGCATCATGTTAACTTCTGAAATGAGCATGGCCACTGCCCCAGAAAAATGACTCCAGGTGGATAAACATCAAAAAGCAAATACAGGATTTTTTTTTAAATTATTTGAATCTGGGTATGGTGGCATATGCTTGTGATTCAGGCTGAGACAAGAGGATCTTCTGTTCAAGGACAGCCAGGACTACATAGCCAGATCCTGTCTCAGAACATTTCAGATTTTATACAAGGAAACCTGTGTCCTTTCATCAGCTCACACCATGGTCCTAGAGTGAGCCTCTTATTAAAAGGAAACCATTCAGCCAGACATGGTACCTTATGCCTGTAATCTCAACATTCAGTAGGCTGAGACAGGGGATTGTTATGAGTTTAAAGCCAGTCTGAGTGACATGGTGGGATCCTGTTCTAGAAGAGAGGAAGAAGGGGAAGAGAGAGGGAAGGAGAAAGGGAGGAAGGAAAAAAGGAAGGAGGGAGGGGGAGAGAGAGAGAGAGAGAGAGAGATCTGGTAAGATAGCTCAGTGGGTAAAGGTGCTTGCTATTAAACTGGATGGCTGAATTTAATCCCTGGAACCTACAAGCTGGAAGTGTCTTCTGACCTCCATGTCACCACATACGAACTCACACAAATCAATAATGTAATAAAAATAAATAAAAAAGAAGGAAAATATTCAAATAAACCCCCTGTGTGCATGTGCGTGTGTGCGGTAAGGGTCTTCACCTGTTGAACTATCTCACCTACCCCCTTTCAGTCATGCTGAAGCATTTTAACAGTCTTGGCCAGGGCCTGGGTCCTAGCTGGATAGTAGAGCAAATGCAAGAATACACACAGTGTGTGCAGTGCCCTCAGAGTTCAGAAGGTGCTAGATCCCGTGGAACTGGAGTTGTAGACTCCATGAGTCACCATGTGGGTTCTGGGAAACAGACCCAGAGTCCTCTGCGAGATGAGCCAGTGTTCTTGGCTACTGAGCCATCTCTCCACTCCTACTCGGCAACCATTTTTGTATTTAATGTAAACATATTCCAGCACAAATCTGTCCCCTGGATGCGTTTTACATTAACTCGACCATCCAGTTTGCTTTTTCCTTCTCTGTACACATGCAGGAAGAAAGGGAAAGGGGATGTGTCCCTGTGTCGCAGATGGTGGCGGTGCTCTGAGAGTTCTTAAAGGTTTTGCTCGGGTCCTCAGCTGGTAGAAAATGTATCTGTCTGCATCACATCACCTCTGTTTTCCTCCCTATCTGCACCAATGTCGTCCATCTCTAGCTACATCGTTTCTATCTATATAGCCAGGCATCTATAGTAATGCTACATACGTATGTGTGTATGGGGTTATTTTCCATAGCTCAAAATGCTCTCTGAAAGGCTGATCTGAAATCAACTCATGCTCTGGAAGATTTTGTACTGTAGCTATATGTCTCCATCTCTGCTTTGCAGTCAGTCTTAGCTCTTTGCTCTGACCTAGCAAGCAGAGAGGAGGCTAGCCGCTAACTGCTATCCACCCCCTTGTTTGAACAGCTGAACCATGTCCTGTGTTTGTTTGTGAGACGGAAACCTGCACCTGCTCTGGACACTGGCTCATTGTGTAGACATTCTGTCTTCTACCCCATGTGTGGCAGCACGCGTGGTTACGGGGCATGTGTTCTGCTATTCTAGACCCCATACATTCCAGACAGTGGCATTTCTGTCTACAGGGAGTATACAGTCTTCATGGGATAGACAAATAATAAAGAGACACTAAGAAAAAAATTGGACAATTTGTACAAAGTTACAATAATTTGAATAGTTTTGAGTGGAGTACAGGGGTGGGAGGGGGTGGCTCAGTCTTTAAAGCACTTGCCTCATATGTGTGAGGAACAGAGTTCAGATCCTCAGGATATATATAATGCCTGGTGAGTGTGACTGTTCATATCCAATGGCAGTATAGACATGGAGACATGGGATCCCCAGAGCAATCTGGCTAGCAAGACTAGCTACATCAGTGAGCTCTGGGTTTGATTGAGAGACCCTGTCTCAATGAATAAAGTGAACGAGTAATCCAAGATGACTCTTGACACCAGCCTTGGGCTTCCACGTGCATATGGCCCAACCTGTGCCCAAACACATGGGTGTGCCTACAGACACACATAAATGGATGCATACATACATACATACATACACATATACATACATACATACATATATACATACATACATACATACATACATACACACACACACACACACACACATACACAATGGGAAAAGAAAAATAATAAATTAAGATTCTTTTTTCCTTTGAGACAATCTCATGCATCCTAGGCTGTCCTTGAACTGACTACATATCTGAGGATGACTTTGAACCTATGATCTTCCTGCCTGTTCCTCCCAAGTGCTAGGATTACAGACATGCATCACTATGCCAAGCATTAGTCTAAAGATCTTAGTTGGTTTATTTTTATATTCTAGAATAGAGCAACACTTCAGTTCATAAAACAGAATTAGTGTTCCTAAGGGCTGAGCTAATGAGACCAACTTTCTAGACAGAGAAGGAGCAAAGCAAGTCTGGACCAGGCTGTTTCAAAGGCACTGCCTTCTGAGGTGGGGCCAGAACAATGGAAAATTAACTGACTGGTAAATATTTGATCATTTCAGGTTTTTTAAGTGACTAAATGATGCAAGAAACACCATTACCATGAACGAATAGTCCACTGGGAGGATCTGATAGTTACCTCTCATTTCTTCGGCTTCTTGAGGTCAAATAAATGGCTTGATGACATTGATGAAATTGGTTTGATGACATGAGACTTTAGTATGGTGACTTCCTTTGATGTTCTGTTTGTGTGTCTATGTGTATGCATGTGTCCCTGCTGTGAATGCATGTGCACAGGTACACATAGGGGCCAGAGGCTAACACTGGGTGTCTTCTTCAACCAATTTCCAACGTACCTTTTGAGACATGATCTTTCCCTGAAACTGGAGTCTTCAGATTTGTCTAGATGGGCTGGTCAGTAAGCTCCAAGTATTTCCTGTCCCCACTTCCCCAGTGCTGGCCTTACAGTTATGAGTCTACACTCAGTTTTTATGTTGGGGGTGAAATCTGAACTCAGGTTCCCAGGCTTGTGTGGCAGCAACTTAACTGACTGAAACATTTTCCCACATGCCCCCTTCTGACTTTTAATCTGATATACTGGCACACAGTATAAAACATTGTCTAGAACAATGACCTGTGATTTTTGTTTAATAAGTTAATGAGCTGTCGACAAGATACTCATTTTCTTCTAAGTGTGTGTGTACATGCATTTATGATTGTGTTCATTGTTACCACTACATATGAAGATGTGTGTACATGTGTTCTTGCATGCATATGTTTGCATGTCTATTAGATGATCTGCATATTGATACCCTATCAATACTCATGACTTAGCACTCTGTTAAGTAAGTTGAAAGAAGACCATTGGTTTATACGCAGCTTCAGTCTTAAACCGAATCACACTGATGTGCCAAGCCAAGTTGACCTAGGAGAGAAGACCCCAATCCCAAGCAGGCAGCTGTAGGCTCCATGGCAGCCTTTTTGGCTTTTCTTTGCCCTTCCTGCTGTTTCCTCTGTGTGCTCAGTCTTCCACCTTAACTTGCTCACTCCTGCCTGGAGGACGCTCCAGAGAATGACACCCACGGTCTAGCCCCTCTGTTGGGCAACTTTATACCCATTACACGCAGATATTTGGGCATATCTGTGAATCTAGGAACCGCACCTAAGTCAGAACTAGGAAAAAACTCTGTCTAATGGAATCTGCTAGAAATTCCTCAGCAGGCCTTACAGCCTGAGCCACTGTGAGGTAGAAAAGTCAGAGTGGGACCTAGGACATGCATCTCCCCAAGGCATGCAGGAATTGTGTCTCCTCAAGGCATGCAGGCATGTGTCTCCTCAAGCCATGGAGACATGGGCAGCCACAGGAGCCAGCCCCTACTTCATCTTGGATTACTTTTCTCTTCTTCCAGCTTGCTTTCTGCCTTTCCACCTTGGCCATGATTCTGGATAAAGACAAAATTTCTAGTCCTCATTTGATCTCTGGGAGGACAAAGATGAGCTCATCTCTAGAAGTTTCCTTTTCCACTATTTTGAGGCCTGACTGACACAGTCTTGTGGGGCTTTTAACTTTCCCAGAGCTACATTCTAAGAAGACATTTGACTCTTGGCATACTTTGTTGTTGTGACCGATACCTGGGGGTGGGGGCTGTTAATGTTTTTGGTTATTACAGTTATTTGCTTTGGTAAGGCATGCATGCCTTATTTGGAGGTCAAAGGTTAACTTGCAGTAGTTAGTTCTCTCTTTCCACTTTGTGGCCTCAGGGATTGAGCCTAAGCAGTCAGGTTTGGTGGTAAGCACCCTTACCTACTAAACCATCTCACGGTCCCAGGAGAAGGTTTAGTTCATGGGGTGAGAAGTCTCAATCCATAATGGTGGAGTAGAACAGTTCACATAATGGGAAACCAGAAGTAGAACAGAGCAGTTGGTGGGAAAGGACCAGAGCAGGATGGAAGCAATGGCCTAATCCATCAATGGATGGATCCATCGTGAGGTCAGAGTCCCCATGATCCAAGGTTCTCCAGGAGCTACTGACAGACACCAGAGCCATGCTCTACTGAAGAAACACCTCACAATTCAGCCAAGCTGACAATAGAAATTAACCATAACTTCTTGAAAAGAAAAAGCTTGAGGTCTGGAGAGATGGCTCAGTGTTTTAGAGCACTGACTACTCTTCCAGAGGTCCTGAGTTCAATTCCCAGCAACCACATGGTGGCTCATCACCATCTGTAATGGAATCCGATGCCCTCTTCTGGTGTGTCTGAAGACAGCAACAGTGTATTCATATACATAAAATAAGAAATAGACCTTTAAAAAACAAAAAGAAAAAGCTTAAGTAATAAAAACATAAGCAAATTCATCTCAGGAAGAAATTTAACACGATAACAGAAAGTCACTGTTACTTTGGATAGAAGGTGGATAAACGCTTAAGTCTGAGGGGCCTCAAACACTTCTAGAACCGTGAAAGCCACACAGCACCCGAGATTTTCCCTTTTGCCATAGAGGAGGGAACTGCTGACCAGTGAGCAGTCTTCTCCTGTGTCACTTAAGAAGGTGATCCTGTACCTTACAAAGGGACATTTGTGAGGAGCAGTGGGCTCCACCTCAAAAGACCTCTCTGAAGAGTCATAACCTGGTTCTCCCAGACAGCCAGGCTTGACACATGGCGGTGTGATTGACAGCTTTGCCTATCATGCTAGGTTGTCCACAGGGACACAACATAAAAATGTTTCTTTGCTATGGGCAATAGTGGTGCACACTTTAATCCCAGGACTCTGGAGGCAGAGGCAGGTGGACCTCTGAGTTTGAGGCCAGCCTACTCTACAAAACAAGCTCCAGGACAGCCAGGGATACACAGAGAAACACTGTCTCAAAACAACACAATAGAAGAGGAAGAGGAGGAGGAGGCGGCAGGGGGACAGGAAGAAGAAAGATTTCTTCACATGAACTAAAGGATCGAGTCTGGCACCAGGAGCACATAGTGGATGCACGGTCTACATTATTATGGACCATGTTAATTGTCTTATTGTTGTGTGAACAGAGGGCTACTGGCATTTAGTGGGTAAGTCCAGGGGTGAGACATTACCTGCTACTTCTACTAGGTGTCCAGAATTGAGTTCATTTACATATCAACCCTCCCTCCACATTTCTCCCCTCCCTGTTGTTTATCTCAGGTTTCCATGTTGTGTTTATCTCATTCACTGTTCTATCCCAGTGCTTAGACCTAGGACTAGAATCCTAGAACTTAAGATTCCTGTGTGTACACAATTCCTGGGAGAGGGTATGTGTGTCCCACAGTAGTGTGAAGGTCAGAGGACCGTCTCAGGTGTCCATCTTCACGTTGAGACAGGGCCTCTCTTGTTCATGGCTGCATGTGCCAGTCTAACCTGCCTTCTTTTTTTTTTTTTATTTTTTTATTTTTATTTTTGGTTTTTCGAGACAGGGTTTCTCTGTGTAGCCCTGGCTGTCCTGGAACTCACTCTGTAGACCAGGCTAGCCTCGAACTCTCGAACTCAGAAATCCGCCTGCCTCTGCCTCCCAAGTGCTGGGATTAAAGGCGTGCGCCACCACCGCCCGGCCTAACCTGCCTTCTTAAAAGTCGGTCTCTAACTCCTGCCTGGTAGGAGGACTGCACCTGACTTTATATAGGATCTGGGAGTTTGAACTCAGCTCCTTACTATTGCACAGCAAGAATTTTGCCACCAAGTCACCTCCACAGCATTTACTGTCTAAATGAACAGGTGAAATACTTATTTTACTATTTGGTTCATGATTTCTTAATTGACAGAAAGAGCTTGTGTAATAGCACTGTATCAGTCAGGGTCAAATCAAAGCCACAACAGTGATTAAAGAAGAGAAAATCAAATACAAAAAAGGAATTAATCAAAAATGGTGGGCACAAGAGAACTCTAGGGCAGGGTTTGATAGGTCTTCTGTAAAGGGCCCAATAGTAAGTTATTTTAGGCTTTGTGGGCAAGAGTCACAGCCAAAGATATCACATGTCATAACACAAAACAATCATCCACAACATTTTTATTGATGAAATCCAAGATAAAATGATTGAATAAATAAAAACATAAGTCCCCCTTTTCTGACTCTGCAATGACCTTCTACCACCCCCTACTGGAAGAGATTAAAATGTCAAGTGGTTTTACTAAGGTTTTAATAAGGCCCTGTTTTATCTTTTTGTTTGTTTTGGTTTTTCGAGACAGGGTTTCTCTGTATACCCCTGGCTGTCCTGAAACTCACTCTGTAGACCAGGCTGGCCTTGAACTCAGAAATCCACCTGCCTCTGCCTCCCAAGTGCTGGGAAGGTCCTGTTTGAAGAGATGATAATTTGATACCTGGGGCAGGACATTTAACAGAATGATAACAAGCAATTTCCCTCTGCTCTGTTTCTTGCCTTTACTAATAGCTACAGGAAAAGTCTCATATGAAACAAAATTCTGCATAAAACCAGCACACTGCAAGAGTTGGCTCTTTCCTACAGTGTGGGTCCCAGGGATCAAACTCAGGTTTAAGCCAGGCTTGGTGGCAAGCACCTCTACCCCGAGTCCTCTCACTAGCCCCTTCAAAGTTAGCCTGCCCCTCACTGCTGTCCTTTACCCACCAAATTCTTGTCTCCTGAGCGCACTCGTACCAGATACTCCATGTCTTTCAGGAGTTCTTCTGTGTGTTTATTTAATGCTTATTTTCAAGCCTCTAATTTTTATAAGCAAAGCCTTCTGCTTTGCTTCTAAATGTTTTGACATTTAATTTTTCTTGTTTAATATAACATCTGGCTAATATGTCATAAGACAATTCTCTCTTGGTGGGCATGGTGATGAATGCCTTTAAGCCCAGCTGTTATCACCAAGACAGTTTTACACAGCGTATGTTGATCTGCTTATCATAAACCTTGGTGAATGTTAGGTAATCCTGCAGCCAATTTTAGCCAAACTAGGTGTGGCAGGGCACTTCTCTTGGTGACCCATCAGAAGAAGGCTCATGACTAGGAGTGAGATGTAGCTCAATGCAAGAGCTCGTGCCTGGCAAGCTCAAGGCTCTGGATTACATCCTCAGCATGGGAAAAAATAATGCAGCCCTATTAGTGCAGATCACAATTCTTCTCTTGTCTTCTTCTGATCTTTACCATTAATAGAAGGGCTGAGTGGTAGCAAGAAGATGGAGTGGACAGGAGTATCGCCATACAGTAGCGATGGCAAAGGTGGCAGCAGCTACTGTTGCCGTGTTTTCCATAGTAGCAATGATGGTAAGAACAGAACATGTCGCAAATTCCCAGAGTGCCCAAGGGCAGAAACAATAGGAAGCAGAGGGACTGTGGTCAACAAAAAGCTGTAGAACGGCAAGTGGGCCCTGATCACAGGGAGAGTGTCAGGGAGATGCCAAGCGTCTGAATATCCCAGTCCCCAGAACTATAGCTCTGGCCTGTTACAGGAGCTGAGCATTCAAATGCAAGGCCTGCTGGGGAGCTGGCAGCTACTACCTATTCCTGCTAGTTTCTGCTCTGGAGCCAAGTACTAGGGCCTCTCTGATGATTAAAGCCCAGAGCAAAACATTCTCAGCCTCAGCACCTAGATCTATCTGAATTGACTGACTTCTAAAGGACACTCAGGCTTGTGCCTGAAAGTCCCTGTGTCCGTCAGCACAGCCCAAAGGCCTTGCACACTGCCAACGGGGTCTGCCGTTGCCAGCACCAGAACATCCCTGTGCAGACTCACAATTTATACACCAGTAGAGCAGATGGATCACAGCAGCCACCTGGCATCTAATTGCTTTGAGGTCATTTAATCCATCCTTACCAAGAGAATCAACACATTGACTTTTGGGACCCAAAATGCACAAACATCAGTAGCGACTGCCCAGGATAGCTTCATCCCACAAATCCCTCTCCTCCGGTTCCTTCTTCTTTCGGTGGGACCTGTGTCTGCCTTTGGTGGAATCTCTCCCATTATGGTGGTTCTCCTTTCTGTGCTTAGACTTCTCTGTATCCCTTGGCTCTGCTGAGACCTTCCTTCTGCTGAGGCTATCTTCTCTGCATGAACCTCTGAAGAGTTTCCCCCTGGGTATCCCTGGCTCCTGAGTGGTGGCTCCTCCTTCCTTCTGGAGCCTTATCCTCTCCTTTCTGTCTTGACTGACTGGCTGGTTTTTCAGACAATGTTTTAGAGATTCCAGTCTTTGTCTGTAGTAAGGTATCTGGTTTTCCACTGTCAGACTTTTATAAGGAGAGTATCTGGAGTAGTTTCTGAACCAGAATGGTAACCCCAGCTCTGGAACTCCAGGGCTGACACAGTCTCTCTTTTGGTAAATAGAATCCTCTGCCATCTTTCTGAAGCAGACATTGGGTTGTAATCCTCTGGCTTTCTGCTTTCTAATGAAATCTTCAAGTTCATATCGAAAAGAGTCAGTGGTCTGAAACTCTTCCATCACACTGACCAGGAATGTATTTCTCTAGAAAAAAATGGGAGAAGACCCTCTGTTGATGCATCATTTTACTGAAGACATTTTCTCCGTCCTAAGAGAAAGTGTTTGACCTTACATATACAGTAAACAGAGCTTAGTCACTGGTACTGGACATGAGTACTTCCACATAGTCTGGGGACAGGAAATTTTAATGGAGGAGGACAATTATTGCTCACTGGGTTTTGTTTTAATTTAATTTTTTAAAATATAATATGTATGTATGTATAGATGTATGTATGTATAGATTTGTACATAGGGCCCCATGGAGGCCAATGTTAGCAGAACCTCCGGGGCTAACAGGTGGTTGTGAGCCACCTGATGTAAGTGCTGGGAACCAAACTTGGGTTCTCTCTTAGAGCAGTGCATTCTCTTACCTGTTGAGCCCCTCTCAAGACTGCTTTTTGTTTTTCATTTCAATATGGTGACTTGGTACTACTAAGTAGCCTTAGCTGCTATTGAACAGGCTAGCCTTATACCTGTGTTCCGTCATCTGTTGCTGCCTCCAGAGTGCTAGGATTACAAGCACCTGTCTTAGGTGGTAGGAAATGCACTGTAAATGTTAGGATCTACACACACACACACACACACACACACACACACGAATATATAATAGTGTATAGTGTTCGTGTGTGCATGAGTGTGTATGCATGCATGCTTTGCTTGTATGTGTATTCATTTGTGTGCACCTGTACACGTGAGTGCAGGCCAGAGGCTAAGCTCAGGTATTATTCCTCAGGAGCCTTGTTTTTTGAGAGTCTCTTGATGGGTCCCTTTAGGCTAGGATGACTGCCCAGTGATGCCCAGGGATCTTCTGTCTCCACTTCCTCAGCACTGGGGTTACACATGTGCCATAACACCCAGCATCACGTGACCAACATCACGTGGGTGATGGGGAGCAAACTTAGCTCTTCAAGTTTGTTCTGCAAGTACTTTTCTGTCTGAGTTATCACCAGAGCTCAAATGTTACATATACTAAAGAGTATAAGGTTTATCAATGGTTGTAACAGGTTTAAAAATCAGATAATTTGGTCTAAAGAGATGGTTCAGCAGTTAAAAGCACTGGCTACTTTTACAGAGGCCCACTCAGTTCCCAGCACCCACATGGCAGCTCACAACCATTTGTATGTAACTCTAGTTCCAGAGGATTCAGTGCCCTCTGCTGGCCTCTGAAGGCACTGCATACAGATGACATACAGGCACACACACAAATCTTTTTTTAAAAATGAGATAACTTTAGACCTTTCCTCTGTCATAAACGTGATTCCATGTATAAGATTAAGTCATTTAATCTTCGAATTAAATTATAAGTTAAAAGGGACTATCATGCAACTAAACTAAGCCGAAATCAAGCTGTGCATGGTGTTGCAGGCCATTAGCCTCATCACTTAAGAGTTGATCTTTGTGAGTTCAAGGCCAGCTTGGACTACACAGAAAATTCCAGACTAGCCAATGGCCAATGAGACAAAAAAAAATGTACTAGAATGAAGACTAGTAACATTCAATGGCTCATTGGTGGCCTATTCTGAAAACTTGGCTGCATTTTGCTCTATGGTTTTCTTTCCATTCAGCAAAGGTTGCTCTAACGGAAAGCCTGCTGTACTAGCAGTGCAGATCACCAAACCTAACTCCTGCTATTCTACCCTTCTGGGCCTGCTGTTTGTCTATTAAAAACAGTTATTAAATGCAACTCACTAAGTGTGAAGTCATAAATATGTCATGCTGGCTTGAGATCTAGTCTCCTTCCAAAATAATATATAGTCACATGGTACATAATATTGTGGTGGACAGAATTCATATAGACAATGGTGGTCCCATTAAGATTATATTGCTGGGTCAGCAAGAGGGCTCAGTAGGTAAAGACACTTGCTGACAAGCCTGCTTAATCTCTGGGACCTACAAGTTGTCAAGTTGTCTTCTGACCTTCACATGTGTCTCACAGCACCTATACATACAAACACACACACACACACAGAGACACACACAATTTTTTAAGGAAAATTTCCTTGAAACTGTTGGAGACTGTTGCCTAGTGACCACACAGCTATCTTAGTTGGAGTAAAAGCACTCCAGCCAGGTAACATTTCTTGATATAATAATTCATCTTCACTGATGTACAGCAATGTTAAGATCCACTTTCTATTTCATAATGGATAAGTACACTTTAGAGAGTTATCCGAGCCTGGCGGTGGTGGCGCACGCCTTTAATCCCAGCACTTGGGAGGCAGAGGCAGGTGGACTTCTGAGTTCGAGGCCAGCCTGGCCTACAGAGTAAGTTCCAGGACAGCCAGGACTACACAGAGAAACCCTGTCTCGAAAAGCAAATAAACGAGAGAGAGAGAGAGAGAGAGAGAGAGAGAGAGAGAGAGAGAGAGAGAGAGAGCGAGCGCTATCCGACAGGCTGGAACAGTTCTGGAATGTGCTTCTATTTTTAACCAAATCACTAATTTAGGTTATTTGTGGTTTGGGGGTCTGGCTAACAAAGCAGCAGTATTCTGGATTTACAGTGTGCCATGGGATATATAGTTCGGACCTAGGTGGGCTCTAGGGCCAAGGCCCTCATCCTTGGGAAGGCCTGACAGCCTAATTCTAAAGCAGATATAGGGGCTGAAGCCCCTATCAAGGACTTAAGTCTTTCTCCCTCCTCACTGTCGCCGCGCCCCCCCCCCCGCCCCGCCTTCCATCTGAAATAGCTCAAACTGGCCTGGAACATTCTCTGTGCTCAAAGACAACCTTGAATATCTGATCCTCCAGCCTCTATCTTCCAAGTGCTAAAGGTATATAAACCTTTCGATTATACAGTGATGGAGGTCAAACCCAGGGCTTCATACTACATCCCCAGCCTGGGGTTTTGTTTTTCTGTAGAGAGATTTAAATTGAGTTCAGATCTTGTTGCGGTGAAAGAATTTTCAAGTGGGCTCAAGTTGTTTCTTCAATATGGAAAGATGAAGAGTGAACTTTTGATAGTAAAGTCTTCTCTTATTATGGAATGGTGGTTAGTACCCCGGTGCCCTATAAGAAAGGTGCCAAGGAGAAAAGATGGTGTCCATGGGGGGGGGTCCCAAAAGCCACATAAGGAGCAGAGGTATTCAAGACAAGCAAGACAGTCAAGCAAGTTAACACATGAGTACATGACAGTACGATTCCTAAGTTATCTTGAAGTGTGACTTGTTCAAAGAGGACTAGACTAGGATTCAGGATGTGAAATGCAGCCACACCTGTGCTTAGTCAAGCTGGTATTTATGGTATGTCTCTGCATACATTTGCTGGAGTTACTCAGAGCCAGGTTCAGAAGGGCACTTACCGCTTTGTGTGATGGTCAGATAATACATAATCTTTGACACCCCCTCCCAAATGCAAAACAATAGCTGGGGGTGCAGCTCAGTGGGAGAATATGGGATGTCCAGGGTTTAGCCTCCAGCACACCCTCCCAAAGCAATCCTGACTAACAGGAAAGGCCCACGCTGTTTTACTGGGAAAAGCACGAGATCAAGGACAGTAACATTCAGTACAATGACTATGTCCACTTCTTTCCCTAATGGCTTTCTTTAAGCAGAGCTTAGACATTGGCAGAAAAGGCACTGTGAACTTCACTAAGCCTGGTCTGTCTATGGACTCAGCATCCATAGTTTACCTTCTGCCTTCCACTTTGTATATCTGTAATTCAATACATTCTCAAATGTTTACTGCATTCCTTTTTATTTTGTGTGGATATGTGGGGCATGCATGTACTGTGGCCCATAAGTGGTCAGAGGACAACTTCAGAGAGTTGGTTCTTCTCTCTTTTCATGTGGACTAAACTTGGGCCATCAGGCTCATCAGTAAGAGCCTTTACTCACTGGGCACCAGCACACACCTTTAAAACTGGGCTTGGACTCAAGCAGTGGTGACACACCACATGCCTTTAGTCCTGGCACTTGGGAGGCAGAGGCTGGTGGATCACTGAGTTCGAGGCCAACCTGGTCTACAGTGAGTTCTAGGACAGGCAGGGCTGCACAGAGAAACCCTGTCTCAAAAAACCAGGCCTTGGATTAGATCAGCCTACCTCCATATCCCAAGTGCTGGGACTATGGGCTCATAGGCTCATGGGACCACACCCAGCCAGGGCCTTGGTCTTCCTCCTCTACTTTGACCCACTCAGGAGCCATTCTCCAAGAAGCAATAGAATTGGTTTAAGACTCATCTGATCCTGTCATCTCTAGCCAAACACTCCCTGCCTTTGTCTTTGGTTTAAGTGACAATACTTATTAAGTCTTGGGCCTCCCGTGTTTCTCTCTCATCCACAGCACTCATCATTTTCACTCTATTTGGGATCCAGGCTTCCTCTCACTGGCTATGAAAAATGAACTCAATTCCTACCCGCAGTCAAGATGAGCTGGGCTGTCATTCCCCTTCCTTCCTATTGCCAAGAGGAAAAAAAAAAGCCTAAGAAATGTTTAGTTGAAAAAAAAAAAAAAAGAGGGGAAGGAAGAAAATGCCATGTTGAGACCAAACATTTCCTTCTTTTCAGCTTCTCCCTCAACTAGGAAGACTCCAGGTCATGTTCACCACCAGGGTGAGCCCTTTTTCATTAGTTGGGGGAGCCAACAGTAAGAGCTGTCCTCTGCTCTTTGTTTTCTCCTACCCAGGAGGCAACATCATCAGTGCAGGTTTTCAACTCCTTGACCTTTTCCCACCTCTACCCCCAGGGTACTGGGATTATAGGCATGTACCACCACACCCAGTTTTATGGTGGCCTAGGGTCTGGAGGCAGGCCCAACAGTCTACCAATTGTGCCACACCCCTTGTCCTCGATTCTTTGTCAGCATCCAAAACATTCCTCCCAGGGTCAGGTTCCCGGAACACTTCTGGACTGGGGACACCATTTCTTAATTGGGTTCCCGCTCCACCAGTTTCCAAACCCATACCCGGAATAATCCTTAGTTTTTCGTTTTTGTTTTTTTTGTTTGTTTGTTTGTTTTTTCAAGACAGGGTTTCTCTGTGTAGCCCTGGCTGTCCTGGAACTCACTCTGTAGACCAGGCTGGCCTCGAACTCAGAAATCCGCCTGCCTCTGCCTCCCAAGTGCTGGGATTAAAGGCGTGAGCCACCACCGTCCGGCAATCCTTAGTTTTATCTGCTCGAAACCACCAGGTTTCCCTGGCCAGATTGGCTCAGCTGCCCACTGGTCACCAACAGCCCTGGTGGTGGTTCCTGCTTCCTCAAGACAGTTTTCCTCGTGTTCTGACCTTCTAGCCACACTGGTCTCTCCTGGAAGAGCACACAGGTCTCTGAGCCTTTGTGTCTTTGTGCTCAAAGTCCCGAAGTAAGCACACCCCAAAATTTCTCACCTCGTAAGGCTTGTTTGGAATGCTACCTCAGCTTTGATGACCTCTGACATCCCTCTGCTATCCCCTGTATTATCATCACCAAAGCTTCCCATGTTCAATGCATGCTTTCAGGTGTTTGAAGTGCCGATTCTAAATCAGGTATGATGGCACGCACGGGCTTGTGACCCCAGCATCAGGGAGGCTGAAGCAGGATTTCCAATTTACGGCTTAGCCTGGCTGATGAGCTCTAGGTCAGCAGTGGCTATAATCACAAACTGCTGATTGCAGCTTTTCCTTTCTACCCGGCCCCCAGCTGCTGTTGGTGCCTCTCTCACATAGTCCACACAGAGCAGCAAGAACTAATACTTTTTCAGATCTGGTACGTTCCTACACATGCATGCAAAGTCCTCAGGAACAAAGATTCTCTATTCGCTGCTGTCTCAGCACACGATCCAATTGTGCCTGGCGTCAACTAGGCCTTCACAAAGAAACCAGTGACAAACGGCCCTGACTCTTCCCTGCATATTTAAGAACCCCAGATCCAAGGAGCCCTCCCTTCCAGCCCCAGTCTCCCCTTGTACCTGAGCCAGGGTCCTCACTAGTGCTCCAAAATGCTGCCAATTATCAGAGTGAATGAGAAACACGTTTGGGTCAGTTCTTATCTGGAACCATAGTAAAACCTTGCATAGTTTACTGAGAAAAAAACTGCCACACACAGGTGGATCCCTGGCCTTCTGAAGCTGAGTCTTTAGGGTCTTTAACGTGAAAGACCTGTGGCTACCACAAAGCACCAATGTCTCCCTGACACACACAGGGTGGCGAGTTACAGTGACCTCCGGAACAATTCCAGGTTCCCAGCTGCTCTGCTGATGGCTCTTATGGCCTGGATGCCGGAAGTAGGAAGCCACGCCCCTTCCTCTGTCTGAGTTCTGGTGTTTCTGCTTTCTCAACCAGTTCTAGCTCACCCAGGAAATAAATCCAATCTTACACCTAAAGGGATTGAGGAACGCCCTGAATTGAGTTCACTGCCTGCGAACAAAAACCAGAATGTAGCGAGATCAGTACTAGTCAATCCTGTGAGTTTATCTTGAAAGAGTAAATAAATTTTCCAGTTTTCAGCACACCTAATCCCCCCCCAACCCCACCAAGCGCCTCCCCTTCTCATCTTTCTCCATTTTGAGACCGGGGTCTCATACCCTTAGTGGGCTTTAAATTCACTACGAAGAATGGAAAGTGATGACCTTGAACTTCTGGATCATTCTGACTCCACTTCTTGGGTATTAGGATTACCGGCCTGAGCCAACATGTGAATTTATGTGACACAGGGGACGGAACCCAGAGCTTCTAGCATGGCAGATAAGCATTTTTACCAATTGAGCTACGATCCCTAGTGCTGTACTTTTAAAAATATTGTCAAATTTATCAATCAAACTTACAGCATTTGTAAAAAATCCTCTTTTGAATTATAATTACCAACTATTTAAAACTAGTAGCTTTCATGGTGACATTGTCATTTATGCATGTATCATACTCTGATCCAATCCTAACTGGATGCCATTCTGGGGATGGCTATAGCGAGACACTCTGATCTCAGAACAAGGCTGTGCTTGTTGTGCCCGTTTGGTGAACCCCAAAAGACCACCAAGGAGCTGATTCTGATGCAGTTGCACTAGGATCGTTAGTCAAGCTCAAGCTTGGGTCACACCGCTGCTGTCTCTGGGAGGGTGAAGCAGCCGGTCCTGGAACTCACTCTGTAGACCAGGCTGGCCTTGAACTCAGAAATCTGCCTGCCTCTGCCTCCCAAGTGCTGGGATTAAAGGCGAGTGCCACCACTGCCCGGCCCAAACCTTAAGCTTAACCTCGGCCTTCTTTCTGGTTGGTAGTTGTTAGGAAGTAAAGTGCCAGGGGCAGGCTTATAACCTGGAAACTGGTGTTAGACACAGGTTTGTTGGAGGAGTAATCTGGAAACTGGAGCTAGAGAGTTCAACCTTAGGTTAGGTTCTTTAAGATGGAGTCTGGGTGGGCAGTGGTGGTGCACACCTTTAATCCCAGCCCTTGGGAGGCAGAGGCAGGTGGATTTCTGAGTTCGAGGCCAGCCTGGTCTACAGAGTGAGTTCCAAGACAGCCAGGGCTACACAGAGAAACCCTGTCTCGAAAAACCAAAAAAAAAAAAAAAAAAAAAAAGATGGAGTCTGAACCCAAGATCTGGTCTCATGCTCTAGTCTAAGGCACCACTGTCTTCAGGCAAAATCATTTTCTGTCAAAGTGTTAATCCTAACAAACCCTAGCTGTAAGATGTAGATGCCAGTGTAGGATGGGTGAGTGGTCATGCTGGGTCATTTCTGACACAGGGTAAGATTGTCATTGCCTCAGGGTTAGACTACTGCTAGCCACAGTGTAACCCAACTGCAACTATTCCAGGAAACTGTGACAATGAAACACTGCTTGCTAGCCAGCTCAGAGTTCCCTTCCCTGTCTAACAAAAATAGCCCTTTTGCCCACTGTGACTATCTCACAGTATAGCTAAAAAACTCTACTCTGGAGTTCTTCTGTCTTCCATGAATTAACTCATAGTTGGTGTTTCCAGCCCCTTGCTACTGTCTCCGAATGGCAGTATCCCCCTTTTGAAGCTTCTCACTTTTGCTCTCCACCTGTCCCTTTCCTTTTTGTAATAGTTCTCGGGTTTTCATGTTATCTCTCTTTTGGTTTCTTTGAAGAAAAAAAACCACTGAATTCAGATAATAAAACACAAGTTACAAAAGAGGATAGAAGGGTAATTGTTTTTCTACTTCTAACTCTGCTGTGATCTTTTTTGTTGTTTTTGATGGAGGATAAGTGTATAAAAATATATTTGATAGTGAAAGTGTAAATTCTATTGTGAACCTGCAAAGCTTCTGTTCCAAATAGCTACTCCAGTTGTATAGAAGTTTATTGAGTTTATAGAATTTGTGTCTGGTTAATTTTGGTATGTGATTTTTTTCAACTCTTATCATAATAAAATTTTAGAAATCAAAAATAAAATTTATCCGGGCGGTGGTGGCGCACGCCTTTAATCCCAGCACTTGGGAGGCAGAGGCAGGCAGATTTCTGAGTTTGAGGCCAGCCTGGTCTACAGAGTGAGTTCCAGGACAGCCAGGGCTACACAGAGAAACCCTGTCTTGAAAAACCAAAAAATAAATAAGTCAATAAATAAATAAATAAATAAATAAATAAAATTTAAAGTGTATTATATTTACTTGTATGTGAATGGGAGTGTACAGATACCACAGTGTGCTTGTGGAAGTTGGAGAATATGCAGCAGTTACTGTGATGGCTATTCCTGGTTGCCAACTTGACTACATTCTAGAAATGGAGGGCACACCTAGATCCAGCGAATGGGGCTGGAAGACTCAGGCTTTTTACTCAGATCTTGACATGGGATGACACAAGCTTTTGATCTAGATCTTGAGGCATAGTGGCCTTGAAAAAGCTTAGGTTCAGACATGGTAGTACATGCCTTTAATCCTAGAAGACAGAGGCAAGTAGGTCAAACCCAGCCTCATACAAAGTCTTAAATCCAGGGGTAGTAGTACATGCCTTTAATCCCAGCATTTAGGAGACACAGCCATGAAGATCTGAGTTCAAGGTCAATCTACAGACTAAGTTCCAGGACAACCAAGCTTAGGCAGTGAGGGAGTTGGAAAACAGAAAGCTGGTGATAATGTAATAGAACAAGGGGCCATGTTCCAGCTCTAGCAAGCAGCAGAACACGGCAGCTTTTGGTATGTGGCTTTGGCTTTAGAGCCAAGAATAGAAGAGACTACTGGGACAATTGATGTTGATTAGCTGGAGCTAAGAAATTAGTAGTAATTAAGAGACCAGGATTCTTGAGGTGAAATCTTCTGGGAAGTGTTTTCTGAGAGTGTTCCAGAGATAGGTAAGGTACTTTCTGCTTCAGCTGGGCTTGGTAACGTAAGAATCACCTAGGTAGTACTGGTTTGGAAGGCATGAAGTGGTCATAGAGAGCAGCTGAGTTTTGGCACTGTGGTGCAGCCTCAGTTGCAATTGATGGTCCAGGACTGAAGGGGTCATGCAAAGCTGAGATTTGGCACCATGAAGGGAACCTATGAGAGGATATTGATGAAGCATAGTTGCAGCAGAAGAGCCCTGGAAGCCTATTAGAGATGCCAGTACCATGTGACAACCACCAAGAACAGCAACAGCAGTAGAGTGGAGTCAACCAAAGCCTAGAGTGCTACAGATGGCAGAGCTGGAGAAGTGACCCAAGACCTTTGAAGGAGTTCAGGTGATCATGTGTGGATTTGAGATATTGGAGTAAGAAGCGGTAGCATTGCAGTTTCCTTGGATACCCTAAGATGTTAGAGATGCCAGAGCTCCTCCTGCACCATGCCTGCCTGGATGCCGCCATGCTCCTACTTTGATGATAATGGACTGAACCTATAAGCTAGCCTCAATTAAATGTTGTCTTTATAAGAGTTACCTTGGGGGTGGGGGGAGCTAGTGAGATAGCTCAGCGGTTAGGAGCACTGACTGCTCTTCCAGAGGTCATGAGTTCAAATCTCAGCAACCACATGGTGGCTCACAACCATCTGTAATGAGATCTGATGCCCTCTTATGGAGTGTCTGAAGACAGCTACAGTGTACTTACATATAATAAATAAAAACTGCAGGGTCAGAGCAAGTGGGGCTGGAGTGAGAGGGAGAAGGGAAGGAGGAAAAAAAGAGTTACCTTGGTCATGGTATCTGTTCACAGTAGAAAAACCCTGAGATAGTGTTTCATTGTTTTTATTAAAATTTATTTTTACATCTCAGTGTTTGTGTGTGCATGTGCATGTCCCCTATAGTGTGCATGTCCCCTATAGTGTGCATGTCCTCTATAGTGTGCATATCCCCTATAGTGTTCATGTGACGATCAGAGAACAACTTATGGAAATTGGTTCTTTTATTCAACCTTATGGGTTCAGGGGATCAAACACAGGTTGTCAGGCATAGTGGCAAGTCCCTTACTGGCAAGGCCATCTCATCAACTCTATTTTACAAGTTTTATTGTAAAGGTCTTTACTTTCTTTTAAATTTATTCCTATTTTAAAGAATATTTTGAATAGAATCCTTTTTTCTTCACTCATTATTGATATATTTTTTAAAGGACTTATTTTTGAATGCTGTTTCTCTCTTGACATGTTCTTGCTGTGTATCCTAGGTTTGACTAGAACTCATATTCCTCCTGCTTTAGACTCCCAAGTATTGAGATTATAAGCATATACTTAACAACTACTTACTATTTATTTGAGATGTCTCATGTAGCCCAGACTGGCTTTGAATTTACTATATACCCAAAGCTTCCATTGACCTCCTGATTCTCTTGCCTTTATTTCCTAGGTGACACAATTATATGTATTCTCATGCCTACCTAGCCCCTTGGTCTTCCGTCATCCACTCACTCACGCTAAAACCATTTTCCAGGAAGCAGACAGAGAAACTTTAGAGTCTTCTGATCCTTTGTCTCTACCTCTCAAGTCTTTGGGTTAGCTCTATCATGCTCAATTATGTAATTTCCCCCTTATTATTGATTCTATTTAATTGCTGTATTATGTTAATTTGTGTATATTGAAACATCCTTTCACTTCTAAACAAAACCAACTTGATCCTGGTGTACATTTAAGTGTGCTGTTGAATTTAATTTGCAACCATTTTTTTTTTACTTTTGCATTTATATTTATCTGAAACACCACTTTATAGCTTACTTTCTTCTTTCTTTTCTTAGGTAGGGTCTCTCTACATAGCCCTGAGTGTCCCAGAACTTACCACATAGGTCAATCTGGCCTGAAAATCACAGAAATCTAAGACTGCCTACTGAGTGCTGGGATCAAAGGTGTGTGCTACCATGCTTAGCCTTTAGGCTTCTTTTTGTATCATTTATCATGTTTTGGTAGGTATAACCCTACAGAGACATAATTTTGCCTCCTAACAAAGAAAACTTGGGACAAATTGATTCACTATTATATTTTACCAGGCCTTTAAAGAATCACTATGAATGTTTCTCTATTTTGTGAAACTCTCCTCAAATTAATTTTATAAAACCAATACCAAACCTGCCAAAACCTGATAAAGACACATGATTGGTTGGGCATGGTGAAGCATGCCTGCAATTCTAGCACTTGGGAAGTGGAGGCAGAATATCAGGTGTTTAAGGTCATCTTTAGGCAACCTGGACTACCTGAGATCCTTTATTCTTGTCTATTTTTAAAAATTCTATCTATCAATCATCTATCTTTTGTGTGTAGGGTGAGAAAGGATATAAAAGCAACCTGTGAAGATTCTGATAGGTGTTATGTGTCCACACTATTTTGCCTATTGATGCTAAGGATATGTCTGGTGTGGGACCTCAGGTTGTGCCTGTTTGGAGCTGGGTCAATGGCTGCAGGTTTTTGTCTTCTCATTATTTTGTAAATGAATCTTTTGCCAGTATACTGCATGTATTCCTGGTACCTGCAGAGGTCAGAAGAGGGCATTCAATCCCCTGAGACTAGAGTTACAGACTGTTGTGAATTACCATTATTGGAAATCAAACCCAGGTCCTTTGTAAGAGCAATAAGTGCTCTTAACTGTTGAACCATCTTCTCTCCAGCCCGTGTTCTCTACTCTTTAAGTTGAAGGATTCACCAAAGTCCAAGTAGGACTAAGTTGCAGCAGACAATCTACAACCTGTTCTGTATTTGTTTCCAGGTAAAATTTATGTGCCCAGAACATCTATATTTACTTCTGGAAACTTTGTATACCTGGAGACACTGCAAAGGCAGAAGTTGTCTCACTGTCCAGAACATTTATTGGTATGTGTAGCAGACAATATGGCCTTCAGTCTGTGGCATTACACAAATGTGTATACCTGAAATGCCTCAGAGTGGAGGAAGTAATCTAACTTCTTTGATGGAGGGGAGTTGATGGGAGCCAAGCCCTTTGCCAATTCTGGTCTTATGCTCTCAGACCTAGGCTCCCTCTTCCCCCTTCTCCCTAGTGTACCATGTGAGCAATCTTGATTCTTGTCACAAAGGGAACATTGATAACCATGTCCCTTATTCCCCTCCTCCCCAAGCCAGTATTCCCCATTGGATTTGTGAGACACTCCTTCTTATCTGTATTTGTCCTCAGGTACCTTCTCCCACCCTGTCAGGGCAGCAAGGTCCTCTGTAGGAACCATGATTTGTGATTGTTCATTATTTTCTGATCCTCAGAGCAGTCAGACCTGAATGATGAGGTACTTCTGATAGGCACTTTTCAAGACTGTGTATAGGACTCTGAGCTTTTGCTGGAACATGGACTTTTTCTCCAAAGCTGGGTTGTCTAGGGGACAGTTTCAGGCTAATCCTACTGATGGACTTAAAGGTGCTAAGAAACGTGGGTTTTTCCTGCAGTTAGGACTATGTTCTGATGTTACCGTGAGTGGTTGGCACTGGCCTACCTTATTCACTTGTAGTCTTCAGTTCTCCCTCCCTCCCTGGCTTAGGGAGCAAGGAACTAAATTGCCAATTGCTTTGTACTTCTTTGCACCTCTCCATGGTATTTAGGCTTTTCCTCTTTTGATTTCTCAGACCTTTTCTTGTCCTTTTCATTGCTCTGATTCTTTTCACTTGCAGATGCACGAAGGAAAATACTATCCCCCTGCCTTGTTCTTTGGATTAAGTTTTTTTTTTTTTTTTTTTTTAACAAACTTAAGACATCTTTCTAACTTTTGACCAGGGTTTTTCTACCTTTGCTATTTTGGTTCAGAAGTTTCTTTGTAGTGGAGGCTGTCTCAGGTATGTCTAAAATTTTTTAAAAATCGTGCTAGCCACAGTGGCCTCAATATGATCAATTCCACACATTTATAGTCTTCTCTTGCTCAGTATCTATTTTAATCAAAATATTTTAAAGAAATTACACGATATATTTAGTGTCAGTTAATGTTCTGTTGTATGACACTGTTGATTTTGAGGCATTTTAAAGAAATCACAGCATTGCCAGGAAAGAATAGCATTTTCTTTTTCTTCTGTAAATTCCTTTTTCAATTATTTGGAAAAATTATCATGAGCCATAGATTTTTATTGTAAAATGTGAGCCTGATACAGTAGGTAAAGAATTTTTACAACCTTTTAGTGTGTTTTACCTCTAAAATCTTTAAAGTGTGGTTACTGGTTTTTCCTTTCCAAAAGAAAATCACCAGAACAGAGCACTGACACAAAGCAACATCCAGAAGTTAAAATACTTTATTATAAACATTTTCAGAATATAAACTGATTTTGTGTGAAGTCTCTGAAACTTTAAAAACTATATGTTAAGATAAAATTATTATAATGTTATTTCACTTTCCAACTCAGAAAATATATTGCAAGTTAGATCTAAAAAAGGAAATCTAAATTGCTTCATAGAGAAAGCCAGTGAGCATAAAAATATGTGACTCAAAACTAAAAGAAACCCAACCAAGAAATAGATTCCATAAAAGTCAGTTAATTTTCCAATTTTAAATAAATGATCTCCCAAGGGAAAACAATTCCACTACCACAGCAATTTGGTCAATAAAAGCAGAGCCACTCTCTTAATGGGAAATTCTACCATAGGTTAGAAAAATTAATAAATCTTTTAGAAAATAGAAAAGTAATCTCCATGTTGGAAAGCAAGCACACTAAATACTTCATGTTCACTTTGTAAGAAGTTGAAACTTCTGTCCACATATGCAAGTGACATGAATATGAATGCACATAAAACCAAGCTCCTTGACTGTTATTTCAGTTGAGCCTCAGGAGATCTAAGGAGCTTCAAAATCCAAGGATAGACTGGTCCCAAAGCATCTCCTCCTCTGTCCTTTCTTCACCTTGTTCCTTTTTTTCCTTCCTACGCTTACGGTCCTCTTTCTTAGATGATACATCTCGGTTTTTTTTCTCTTTTCGATTCTTAAGCTTTTCTGTACCATCCTGTACAGTTTCTGTTTCTGCCTTTGTTTTCTTTCTTTGGATGCTCCTATGTTTGTTTAAATCCATTTCCTCAGAACTCCTTTTCCTCTCATGTTTGGGCCGTTCTTCCTGCCTTTCTCTGCCCTCTTCTAGATGTCTTTTCCTCTTCTGGTGCATTTGTCTATGACTGACTTGAGGGTCGATGGTACTGGGTCCTGAACAGAGGCGGTTGTGAACTACAGATTCTACACTATATGAGCCACAATTGTATTCTTGCTGACTAAGGTTCAAGGAGACTGGTTTTTCTGAGAAGCCATCCCTAGTAAATTGACAGTAGCTCAGAGAGTTTAGTCTTATCTTATCATGAGCTGGTAACCACTGGGGTACCTGGTCTTCTGTCTGTGAACTACTGCATGATCTTGGGTAGGCATGGTTGGTTCCAGATGGGAGTCTTTGATCAAACATTCTATACCTGGGCCTGGAATCAAACTCTTCTCTGTACCCACAGCTTTCCAAATACTCCCCTCTCATCCTTCTGAAACAAGTCTTTGGCTCTAAGCCTCTGGCTTTCTGTACTTTAATATAGTCTTCAAGTTCATCTTGAAAAGAGTCATATGGCTTGTTTGAATGCTTCATTAGGTTGACAGAAAGGGATTATCTGTAGAGAAAAATGGAGAAAAAATACTAGATTCTTTTGTTCTGAAAAATTCTTCACTCTTACAAAGGTTAAAATAACAAATGGAAACCCATATTAAAACCTACATTAACTGTTAAATATTTTGATAACTTATGTCAAAGAGAAGTATCATGACGGTCAAATATCTCATAAACCATTCACAGTAACTTCAATATTCTAACTTGGGAGAAAAAAGTATAGAAAGGAAATGGAATGAGATGTTTTCATAAGTCTAAAAATAAAAAATGTATAGCAACAGGGATGTGTGAATCACGTCTGTGGCAGTGGCCTGATCTAAATGTTAGGCAATTTTAAAGCTGTGATGACTTAATTGCCTGTATTATTGTTTTCTAAGACAAGTAACAGAACCACAATTAAGTAATTTAATCTTTAAAATCCTGTTTACTCAAATAAAATAAATGTACATACTTACCTGACTATAGTACTCTAAGGCTTACTAGTAAAAGAATGTGATGTTTGTAAATTTTGGAATGCTGGAAATGATAAACTCAGCTACAAGATGAGCTACTACTCATAGGAATAGGGTATGAGAAAAGGTGAAGGAACAGAATGGAGTTCTGCAGCATCTATATAGCACTTGGATTCCCCTCTATTACTTGACTGCTATAAAGGCATTCTAGAATGCCTTCTGGTTTGTTCTCTCCCAGAAGAGAAGTATGAGGTGGAAAGTGAGGAGGAGGAGGCAGAGATGGACATAATAGGGACAAGAACTCACACAGAAAAGTTTCAAAAGAGCAACCGCAATTCCTCATTATCTTTCTTTAGCCCACATCAAAATTCATTTTTGGGGATTTATTTATTAGGACAAAAAAAACCCATGTACAACTGAATATTCCTTCCTTTAAAGAAGTACGATCCAACAAAGCATTTCAGAGGCATGAATGGCCAGTGATTATTCTGAGAATAGGAAAATGGTCTAACTGAAACATACTTTGGTGAATTACAAGTTACATACACACCTATGTAATAATGATTTAGTCATACCACTCACAGGCATTTACCCCAAAGGATATATGTCTTTACAAGATTTAAACATCAGTGTTTATAGTAGTATGAACCCTCCAAAAACCAAATATAAATATAAAGCAAATGATGGTCTAACTATCTAATGGAATAAATATCTATACAAAGTAGAAACAGTCCTAGCTTCCATCCATTGACAACTGGATAAAGTGGATGAATCTTGGAGACACATTATGCTAAGTAAAACAACTCAGTCCCTAAATATCTCAGACGGCACACGTAGTAAAACCTTACCGTTATCAGGCTGAGAACTTGATGGTGAAATCTGATCATATTCAACCATTAATTGCTCCAGTTTTTCAGCATGAATGCTCCACAAAGTGAAGACTATAACAATCAAGGAGCTAAACCATGGAGTAGAGATTATATCTATTTTTGTCTAATACTCAACTCTCATTCACCTGAAACCAAGCACAATTTTGTCACAAAGATTAAAAGTACATACCTACACAACCAGCACAGACAAAAATCTACAAAATTCATCTTTATTGTTTGCTGTCAATACAAAAACTTTTTTAAAAAACCATTTACTGTGTGTGCAGAGGTGTATACATGTATAGAGGTCAGAGGACAACTTGCAGGCATCAGTTTTCTCCTTCTACCATGTTGGTTCTGGGGGTAAAACTCAAGTTGTTAGGCTTCTGAGGCAAGCATCTTTACCCGCTGACCAGACACTAAAACTTAGCTTTTTGTTGTTGTTTTGTTTTTTGAGACAAGGTCTCTCTACAGACCCCTGGTTGTCCTGGAACTCACTATATAGATCAGACTGGCTTCAAACTCCCCAAGATTCATCTGCTTCTGTCTCCCAAATGCTGTGATTAAAGGTGTATGCCATCACGCCCAATGAATACTTTATTTTAAATACCCTAAAAAAGTTTTTAAAGAATGGATTATCCTTCTTGTTCTCCATCTCGTTTCTCAGTCTTACTTAGTCTTGCAGGAGCCCCTCTTTCCAGTCCACTTCCATCCACTAGAGACCTCTTGATGCCAACCTAGGGTCCACCTTGTTCTATTCTGCCACTTGCCCATTTCAGTCATTCCTTCTAGTATGTCTCCATTCCTTTGTGATACCTAATGACCTGCAGAAACACTCTCTAATTAAGGACTTCCCCTGCCACAATGGTCACAGTAGGTTGGGTTCTCAGACCAGTACATTGCTCTATTTTCTTCAGAGAAACTGCTTCTTACAGTAGAAGACAATCAACACAGACATCTGGAGAGTGACAGACTTTGGAAAACTCAGTCCTAAACAGAATATCTTCATTAAACTCAGGGATCATTGTAGAAGAGAAGACAGATTATAAGAGTCAGAAGTGATAGATGACTTCAAGGAAACAGTGTTTGCTAAACACAGCAGGACTGATGCACATATGAATTCAGACTGTGGCAGCCTGCACAAGATCTGCATAGGTTCAAGCCAGACAGGGTCTTAGCACTAAAAAGGTAAAGTGGACACAAAGCCTCATCCCTAACCAAGAAGCTACATGTAATTGATACCTGTTGGAAAATGAAAAATTAGTCTTCTCCATTTGAGTGTCACTAAGCATATCAACTACACTTCGGAGAACAGATCCCATGCCCAGACACACACAGACACAGACACAGACACACACACACACACACACAGAGTTCATGTTTTGGCATTTTTTTTTTGTAGCATGTGTTTGTGTGTTTGAGTGTGAGAGAGAGTGTGCATGTTGGGTAGCTAGGGAAGGGAAATCTGGGAAAAGTTGGGGAAGGGAAGAAGAATACGGTCAAAATATAATTTAAAAATTTTAAATGTTTTATCACAATGGTGAGATGCCCTGATGGGTAATAAGGATCTGAGTTTGATTAACTCACATGATAGGAGAGAACTGACTCCTGTTGAATTCTAACTTCCACATATTCATACCATGGCATGTACCCTCCCTCAATTATAATGTTGGCTCAGTGGGTCTGTTTGTCACACAATTACAAAGACCCAGAATTCAAATCCCCAAAATGCATGCAAAGGCAAGTACACTAGAATATGTCCGTAATATATTAATCATATTAAATATATTAAAACTTCTAACTATAATGAGAGTTTCACCCCAGTCAGAATGTCTAACATTAAAAAAACAATACATGCTATCAAGGACTTTGGGTATGTGGGAGTTATGCACTGCCAACAGGAATATAAACTTGACCAGACACTATGTACATGAAGGCTCCTCAAACAAACTGAGAATAGAACCATTGTATAACCCAGCTTTACTAGATGTAGGTATAAACCTCTACCACTCAAGTGAACATACTCATTTATTACAGCACCATTCACTATAGCTAGGTTACAGAATCAAGTTATCTATCAACAGATGGATAAAGAAAATGTGGTATATACTATACAACAGAATTTTATTCAGCCATTTAAAAAAAAAAAGATGGAATCATGTTATTTGTTAGAAAATGAATGCAAACTAGAGATCATCATATAAAGTGAGATTAGCCAGGCTCCTAGGCAAATATGTTTTTTATTATTTGTAGATCTTAGATTGAATATATGAAGGCACAAACACACAAAATCTTTCAAAATATAAATTTCTGGCCATTATTAGGCAAAATATTGCCGTATGAATAACTTCAGGTAAAAAACAAAAACAAAAAAAAAACCCTTAAGTGCTTAAATGTGTGGGGCTACATCACTTTGCTGTTTCTAGAATGATGCCATAGGTGAATTTCAGTCATCACAGAACATGAGGAAATAAGTCAGTGATTCAGAGCAAAGAAAAAGATGCTTGGGTCCTTTCTATTCACATTATGAACATGTGCTAAAAGCTTTGCATTTTCTACCTCCAAACTCCTTGTAAGAGAGGATCTAACAGAAAATAATCTTTGAATGAGTTTGAAACTGTCCACATAGTAATAACTGAAATGTTGATATAAGGAAACCAGAGAAATTAACATTTTGTGAATAGTCATGAATGATTTTTTTTTATTTTTTTGGAACTTATTTATCATTCTAAATTGTGTATTACTTTACAATCTTATAAAAGCTAACTAAAAAATTTCAACACAACTCAAATATCAAAATAACACTTTGATTATCTGATACTTTTCTACAGAATTAGAATAAATGCAGATGCCTTCTTTTACCTAATTCTCACAAATATGGCAAACAGGGCATTCTGTGGGTTTAAGAAACAGAGTTATTCAAAGTGACTTGCCCAATGATTAATGGCAGAGTTGAGACCTGAATCCAAGTCCTCTTAATCTAAAGTCAAGAAATAACTATAATTAGAGTACAGTCACATATAAACCAAGATGTAGTTTCAAACAAGATTACCAGTGGATACAACTAGGTGATGTGGCTGGTAAGATGGTTTAGTGGGTGAAGGGCACCTATGGCCAAGCCCAGTGACCTGTGTCTGATCCCTGGGACCAATATGATAGGTGAGAACTGACTCCAAGTTGTCCCCTGACCTCCACTCAGTGTTGTGGCAGGTATGAACCTACACACCTACACACCTACACACACACACACACTACATTGTATGTATGGGGGAATTACTTAGATGAGATCTGAACAGTACAATTGGCTTTTATGTTTCATTAAAACAAATGTACTTAGTACTTTTGCATCCAAGATGGCAGAGCTAAAGAGATCAAGTTTCTTCAGGTCTCTGAACATTAAGAGATCAGAGTAGAAAAGATGACTGTGTATATAGATGGTAGTGATTAATGGCTACCTGCCCCCTCTCTCCATGATACCAGTATACAGGCACGATACAGAATGGAAGCCACACCATATTAAAGAACATTGGACAGGAACTCAAGACTTAAGGTACAGGAATATCTACCAACCCCCACCTGTGACTAGCTGAGACTCATAACTCATCCTGGTCAGTATCTTCATTTATGATATAGAGGCAAGACCACCAAACAGTTCACAGTGAACAGAAGCCTCTTTAAAGGGCTGTCCAAGGTAAGACTACTGTATATTACCTTTACTGCAGTGGAAACCACTGATGCAAAACAACATTAAAAAAAAACCCTTTGATACAAACTTATAGTTTCTTGAATTTCTCTTCTAGTTATTGTATGAACATGCTGGCTAAATTACTAGGGACTTAAAAGTGCTTAAAAGAATATCCAATGTCTACTTTAAAAAAAATTTCATTTGTTTATTGTGTATGTATCCGGTGTACATGCCAGAGGAGGCATGTGGAAGTCAGGAGATAACTAAAGAGAGTCAGTTCTTTCTCCTTCCACCACTGAGTCCCAGAGATTGAATTCAGGCCCTCGGACTTAGAAGTGGCCATTTCTCAGGCCGTATAGCCTCAAATTTGTAATCAATCCTTCTTGCCTTAGCCTCATAAGTACCTGGAATTATAGATGTGTGACATCACACCAGAACTTTACATTTTTCTGTGGTCCAGAAAATATCACTGTAAATGAGAAGGTACCTGGGAACTGATGATGGAAGTTACCTGGGTCACAATATTGAAATATGGACTAAGACACAGAACCTAGGCATTTTATTAGTAGGGAAAAAATCTAAAAAAAAGTCAATTTTATGAGTCATGGATTCAAACCTAGGTAAACCCTCCATATTTCTGTGTTCCACTTTTTTGAACTCAACTATTGATTTTAAAAAATCATGTTTATCGAGTAAGAAGACTTACTTTCCTTGTCATCATTCCCTAAACAATACAGTATAACAATAATTTAAGTTATATTGTACTCAAGTCAAGGTTATATACAGCTACACTGAGTCAGACATTTGTAGGTTTTGTCTGGAACTAATCCCCTGCAAATAATTAAGTATGACTGTACACTATTAATGTTCTTTGAGAATCACTGGGAGGAACCATAAACCAACTTTACCTGTAGCAGGCAACCTTCTCCCAGTTGGTAAAAATGTAACCATATAAATGTCACTAAATACGTAAGATAATAAAACATGGGAATAGTCATGTTGTATAATAACTTTTAGGACTTGGGCTAACTTTTCTTCCTTCATAAGTAATCTTTCCCAAATCACTATATTTACATGGTCTATAGTTAAATCTAAGGCATCTGACTGCTGCAAATTTACAGATGCTTATCAATTTATGAGCAAGAATGCTACAGTTTGACAATATACCCCCCAAAGCTGGTGTTGGAATGCTGGTACCCCAGTACAAGTGTTAGGTGAAGCCTAACGGGAACTATTTAGGTCATAAGGTCGCCAATTTAGGATTTGATTAAGTCAGTGAAGAGAACTTATGGCTGCAAGTTTGATATCTCTCCACACATATGCTCCTGCCTTCCTCCATGAAGGTGATCTTCACCAGATGGTGGCCATCTTAAAAGAAAAATCACCAGCCTCTAGAAATGTTGAGAAATCTTTTAAAATAAAAGTGTGGCATTCCATTATATCAATATAAAGTGGACTGAAGACAAATGGCATTTAGTACCAATATTGTACATTAAATTCAAGTATTTATGTATTGGTTTTTCAAGACAGTTTCTCTGTGTAGCCCTGCAGGTATTTATTTTCAAGACAGGGTTTGTGTATCCCTGGCTGCCCTGGAACTGGCTTTGTAGACCAGGCTGGCTTCTGCCTTTCAAGGAATTAAAGGTATGTCACCATCTTTATTTCTTAGGTTATTTCTGTTGTTCTGAGACACAGTCTCACCACTTAGCCTTAGCCTCAACCTTTTCAACAGCAGTCTTTGCCTTCTGAGTACTAGGATTACATATATATGTTAAAATGCCCACCTTCTAGGTAGCTACTTAAATATATTGGAAATGTGATGCTATGAACAAACGTCCATGGTACATTTTAAAAAATGTTGTAGAATGATATACTCCAATTTTAGTATCAACAAGCCAATATATACAAGCTAAAATAATTTAAGAGAGGAATTACTGCGGCTGGCTCATGATCCACTCACCTCCTTTCAGGGATGGGGGTGATAGTAGAAGGAAGGTGGTACCTAGATCTGAGTAAAGCCCTAAATGTATTTGCTTGGAAGAAACTAATTTTTACCTTAAGCAATTTTTACCTTTTACCCTGGCCAAGGATTACTGACAGTAAACACTGCCCATATCTAAGAGGCATAGCACCCTGAAAAGTGCCATAAAACTTATATGATTCCCTAGGGTATGTGGATATATTTATAACCTACAGCGTGACCCAGTGAATCTCACCAGATACAAATTTGAAACAAGTCTGAAATATCTTTCACTTACCAGACACTTCTTTGTTTCATTTGGGTTTCTAAATGAACTTATCTTTGAAATAATTTCTCAGTCTTTATACTGTATTACACTGCTAATTCATGGGAGTCTGATTTGCAGCTCAATATTATGTTAGCTAAATTTTATTGAAAATAACTGAAAAAGACATACACGGATTTGAGGTTTGCTACATGTATCTACATTATAGTTTTAACTTTTACAAAAATGACAAAGTCTATATTTATGCTGGTTATCTTCAAACTAAGCTTGATTTCAGCACTAGTATGTAGCTTTTCTGTTTAAAAATGTGTGTTCAAACTGTTAAATCAGAAAGTTTAGAAAGAAAGTGAATATAGTGTTTTGTGATTATTTTGAATTGTTTAAAAATATATAGTTTAGCTACAGTAAGGTAAAACAATTAAATAATGTAGTTTTCACAACTTCCCTTGATTTCGAATTAGTGCATACACACTGACCACAATATTGACTCCTCTTGGGACAGGATGTGTTCAGGTTAGCCCCAAACTCCTCAAAAAGTTTTACTTGTCCTACTTTGAAGGTGAGAGTGGAACTGGAACTGTAATTCTTTTCTAACTTTTGGAGAGGTTTTCTAACATAGCTTAAAACACACACACACACACACACACACACACACACACACACACACACACACACTTCCAAGCACTGTCTTTTTTGTCTACAAGCTTAACTGGAAATTATGTCTCTTTGTATCTATTGAGATACTTTTTTTTTTCTAAGACAGGGTCTCATGGTGCAGCCCAGGCCAGCCTTAACTCATGAGCCTCCTGCCTCAGCCTTTAAACACTAGGATTATACGCATGTGTGACATGCCCACTCTAACTTTTTTTCGGGCGGGAGAGCAGTCTATATAGACCAAGTTGGCCTAAAACTCAAAGATCTGCCTCTGTCTTTCAAGTACTGGGATTAAAGGTATGAGCCACCACACTTGGCTCCACCCAACCTTTTGAAACTATTGAAAATAGGTAGTGTGGCGTATCCCTATAATCCCAACACATGCAAGGTAGGTGGAGAGTTGGGAAGACATTTCAAATGTCCCATAACAGTGACTAGGTAACTTTTTAAACTGCTGTATGTTTTTTTCAAATCTTACTGGTTTTAATCTGAACTCAAGATTTTTTGAATGTTGCCCAATGTTCAAATGACCATTGAAAATCCAAACTTCCGTGTTCTATGATTACTGTCCAAGCACACAGCTACACCATGGAATATCAGACTGCTCAGTAATCAGCCCAAAACTTTAAAATCTAATTTACACAGCCCTTCAGAAGTTTGGTTATTGTAAGGTTCCTAAACTTGACAATACTGATATTCTCCATAGGATAATCTATCTATATTGTGTATAATGGGGCTGTCTTGTACACTTTAGAGTGTTGTGGCATCTCTGTCCTATACCAAATAGATTACCTAAAGCATTTGTTTACCACGTTCCTCTGTCCAGTGGCTGAGCAAAAAATGTCTCTAGACATTCCAAATGAATGGAAGATGGAGAGTCTGAAACAGACACATCCTTGGTTGAGAACCACTAGGCTAGTCCAATCACCCCACTCAATAGATGATATAACCCAAGACCAAGTGTGGGACTTTCCCAGGGTCATCAAGACTCTCATCTCACTAGTCTCATTTTTACCACACATAAGTGGTACAACAGTTATTACTACATGGATTATCACTTAGTCTTTTGCACATATTAGAATCATTGAAAAAAAATTGATGTGGAAACTGGCAGAAAGGTTGGCTTTGATTCTAAATTGTCCTGTGATCTGACTACAGAACTAAAAAGAATTGCATGTTGACACCTAAAAGCTATCCAGGTATACTTGGTGATAGAAGTTTTAACACACACACAAAATTCAGATAAAAAAATTTTCTCAGGATATTCTAGACTGATTGAAGATACTTATTTGATTGTAAATGAATTTCTATAATGTTTTTACTAAATAGAAGTGTTCATAAAAATGTTTTAAGGATACTATTTTACTCCTGTGCCACTTCTCCAAAGTGAACTGTGTAAGGACCTAAAATACAGGTATCATGAAAAAAAAGTTACTTTTAGTGTTATATTTACAGGTATTCTAGAAAATGGAATCTAAATTATACTGTAATATTCTAGCTTCCATTATCTTTCATTCTGGAGACAAGGAGCAATATAAGGCAAAAGTACTAAAAAATAGCTTTTTCTGTTTCTTGGTGTTTTACTGAAATCTTCTACAGTGGGGAATCAAATGCCACGCTATAAAATTATTTCCAAAACTATTTTAAAGATTTATCTCACAGATGCAGGCTGTCTCAGGTGAGTAGCACCCGTAAGAACACACACATTTCTACTGGGATGGTCAATAGCGTTTTGTGTTTTGGTAAATGTGTTGGTGAGAATGCCAAAATTCTCCAAACCTCCATCCATAAAAAGTGACTTAAACCGCAATTTAACATAGTCCCTAGTAGCCTAAGGTCAAGTCCCTGGGACACTGCAGTCCCCCTTTAAGAAAAAGCTTTGGCTGTCAGATTTACTGTTTATTTTGACCCTCAACAGATGGCAGGCCTCCGAGTTTGTGATGCTCAGGATCTAAGGAGTTCTGTTAGTAGAGATCACTCTTTAAAAGTAGAATTCTGCCCCCTCCCCCGCCGTTTTTGTTTTTTTTTTCCTGAGGTAGTATCTCACTCTATAGCTTCTGCTGGCTAGGAATTCTGATGCAGACTCAGATGGCCTTTGCCTCTCCAGTGCTGGGGATTTAAGGTGCTCAATACCAAGCCCAACAAAGGACCTCTCTATCCCGTCATTTTAAGCTTATTTCCCACAACTCAGCAGTCTTTCATAGACTATAAAACTATTTCTTTGAAATGTAATTAGGATGAAGGAGGCGTTTTCCTGGTCTCTGTGGGAGACAGGCGCCTAACATCCACAGTTCCCAGTCGGCAAAAGCAATGACTAACCCTTGGGAATTTTTCACCTCTCCTTCAGGCCTTCTCTCCTTACACAGTCTTTTTTTTTTTTAAGGCCCAAGTCACCCTGAGCAATTCAGAATACAGCTCAGCTTTGCTCCTAGTCAGTAGGTATGGAATAAAATCTTGTTTCTCGCCACTGACACTGGTCAATCAATATTAAAACTCGGATCACTATGTCAAGATATGTTTGAACATATTTTCTAATTCGTCTTCCTGGCTCTCCAGAAGTCTCGAAAAGCTTCGGGGTGATCCCCTTCACCTCACTTCTGCTCTTCCTTGAGGAAAACTTTCAACCTGGCAGCTCCCACGCTACTTCCGGAGCCCCCTAATTCCCAACTAGTTTCTGTCCCTAAGTGGCCTGCTGTGAAGTCTACTCTCCACGCTCCCTCACCAAACCGAGGCTGCTCTCTCTAGGGGTCGCTTCAAGACGGGGCTTCTTCACTGACCCCCCGCTCCCCTCGCCCTCTGCTTGGCCGCCTCGTCTCCTGGCCCCCTCGGACCTCGGCTTCCTCGCCAGGCGGTGGCGTCCCTTGGCCATGGCGCAGCGGGTGCTGAGGGGTACTGAGGAGAGAGGCGCTCCGAGGGCCGCCGGCCGCGCCCGGCTCGTCGGCCATTTCGCAGGCGAGGCGGGGCGGGGTGCTCGGCCTTCACTAGGCCGCAGGAGTTGAGGGCTGAAGCTCGGGCCGCCCCCGCCGCCGGGCGGGAACTCACCTTCTCTGAGGCAGGGGCGGGCGTCTACAACTACTGTCCCCCTCCCCGCCAACAACGCCGGCCGGGGGGCAGAGGCTGCGGTGGAGGTGGCGGAGAGGCAGAAACACCGCTGCCGCCGCCGCCGCCTCCGCCGCAGAGCAGGCGGGGTGGGGGGAGGAGGCGGAGACCTGACTTCCTGAGGGGAAGTCGCCGCCACCACCCGCGGCTGACTGGACGGCGCCAGCGCCATGGCGGCGGGGCGCGCAGACGCGCGTGCGCAGCAGAGGGGCCGGAGCGCAGGACAATTTCTAGCCCCGCCCTCCATATTTGCTCCGCCCCCTCCCGCCATTTCGGACTAACCGGTTCTGTCCGGAAGAGTTGTATCTCGGTGTCCAGCCTTCTTGCCAGTGGAGGAAAGAAACCTAGTGATAAGGTTCAGCCAGGAAGCCAAAGTGAGTCTGGAAATATGTGGATCCGCCGGCAAAAGTATCTAAGAAACGCACACCTGCCTTTTCTTTTTCTTGAGCTCTTATACTAATACTAAATATTAAGCACAATCCCTGCTCGCGGTTCATTGCTAACATAGGCCATAAATTCCCTCTCAAGTTATACATGTACGTGCATAGTATTCCTCAAAGCACATACACGGAATGATCACCATACATGCTCCTATCACATAGATACAACATCACACAGGGACTACTAAAGTATATTTAGTTTTCTTTACATGGTAATTATTTTGTGTGGAGCAGAGTGAGGATGAGGCTCCTTTTTACCTTAGGCACCCCAGAGGTCGGGTCAGGTTCTGGGGCTTGGCAGCAATCTCATTTACACAACGGACCCATGAGTATTATAATAGGGTCTCACTTTAGCTCTGACTGGTCTCAAACCAGTGATTGAAGGGTTAATTACCTAAAAGCCTTAGGTAGACTGAGAAGCTCAGAGTTGACTGTTGACTGCTGACTGCTGAAGTTTCTGATAAGGAGATCCACATACCAAACCGCTAGTGTCTATTTCCTGACTGCAGGGGAACTGACTTGCAAATGGAATCTTCCAACCCCAAAGCCCCCTCCTCCCCCCTTCAGTCCTACAAAACCCAAGGGCGCCCCTCACCCCACCCCCACCCCCACTGCCACTTGGGCATAGTCTCACTTCCCTGAAAGACCCTTCAGTTCTGATTAAAGATCAGTTCTGTTTCAGGAGATGTCTGTCTTCCCTTCATTTCCACTTGCCTCCACCAATCCCTTTCTGACATTATCAAACCTTCTCTCACCCTCTCAGGGGCTGAAATTACTACAGTGAGCCAGGAAGCTCCACTAGGGTCTTTGATTTTTCAAGCTGAAGACTGTGCTTTACTCACAGGCCTGCCTGGAAAACAGGATCCTTGTACCTCAGACTCCTAAGAACTGGAATTATAAACAACTTTACTCCTGGACCATGTTAAAGGCCTTGATTCCTGTTAATTCTACACTATTGTGTAACTCAATATGCTGCATTTGCTTCCTTTTCCGAAAATTGCCACTCCCCTACTGCCTAATAAACTCCTTCCGTAAAAGGAGCACTGGGCTTCACAGAGGCAAGCAGTCCATTACTGAATCCATGCTTTTTTAATAACACAGGGACAAGAGAGAACATGAGGTTTTGGTCTGTGCTGTAATCAGAAAGCATATAATGGGCTATTTTTATGTGAGTGACTTTCTCTCTTCCCTCCACCCTTTAAAAATATTTATTAATTTTATTTTAAAAATATTCTATATTACATAAAAACTTGCAAATAAATAGAAATGTGGTGTTCCTAAAGATCTGCTCTTAATCATGTGTGTAGTGTGTTTGTGTGTGGAGAGGACATGCGCCCATGTGTGTGTGTCCAAGGAGGCCAGATGCATCAGATCCCCTGGAGACACATCTGGTTCTAAGTGGTCCAGTGTGGGTATTGGGAACCTAACTCAGGTCCTTTGCAAAAGCAGTACAGAGGAGCTCTTAACCCCTGCACCTTTATTGTCAGTGCCATCCCCTGTTTATTTAGCACCCCCTTAATTCAGTCTCTAAACTTTCTCATTGGTCTCTCACATTGCTTATGGAATGAATGAATGAGCTGTGAGTGTCCAAGCTCTTCCTGGCCTGTTTAATATTGCCATGCACTCTGAGAGTTCTATTATTAGACTCAGCAGGGGCTGGCAGACATTTTCTGTAAAAGGTCAGCAGTAAGCACTTTTGGCCCTGCTGGTTATACGTTTTCCAAGGGACATAGTCATCCACTGTGCTATGAATACATCTATAGAAAAGATGTGAGCAAGTGAGTATAACTGATAGTTATATTTACAGTAATCGAAATTTGAATTTTGCCACAGAATTCATTTAATTCCCCCTCCCCCGACCATTAAAGACAGTAAAAACTATTTTTACTTCACGGTTGTAAAGAGCCCTGGAAGACTTCCGCCCTAAATGAACTTTGGCATCAAGTAGAAAGGAAGTTTGCTGAGGGTAGAAGAGATGAGCACTTGCAGCTCCCTTGATTTGCCACTAGATGGTGATCTTTTCGAGTGTGTAGCTCAGCCAAGTGGGTCTTTGACAGAGGGGGACTTTGGAGGTTTTGCAGGGCGTGGTAGCATCCCTCTATTTGGACAGGCACACCAAAAACTTACAGCAAACTATGTTGATAAAATTTACCCTTTACTTCTGGACTTTCATACCTATCAGTATGTATTCCTTAAATTGTAACATATATAACTGAGGAAACACAATTACTCTCCCTAGGCCTCTGAGGTGATCAGTTTAAAGGTTTGGAACAACAATGTATATACACAGGAGGTACAGCTAAAACTCTGAGTGCTACAACAGGCATCTGGAAACACATTGTACTCAAAATTCAGGTTAGCAAGATGAAATCCTTCTTACATTAGGAGGCTGTTTACACAGGAGTGTTAGTATACTAGCAATCCCAGCAACTTGGGAGGTTAATCCAGGACAATAACTTTTTTAAAGCTAACTTAGACTAGATCCTGAGACAATGTTACAGGACAGCAGGAACAGTGGCAGTGGGAACAGCAGGGCAGGAACAGCTGTAGCAGTGGGAATCTGAAGTCATGCCTTGCTTGGCTTTGTGATGATCTACCAATCTCTCCAAAGCAACCCTATTTTCTTACTACCTTTGGGAATATAGTCCCAGCTGGCCCCTTCCAATCACTAGCCCGATAGCTAATACCAGTACCCACAGTCTCACTGCTGATGCTGTGTGTCCTAGGGAGCGAAGGGCAACCTTAGACAATGAAGAATCTCTGCTCATCTCCAATACCCAGAGGGACATGCAGGTAGGTGAAAAAAATGATTTAATGTCACCTGAGTTTAGAACTCTGCTCCTTAATATTTATTTTTATTTATTTAATATTACATTTGTAAGTATGTCTCTGTGTAGACATGCACACCAGTCCAGGAGTCAGAAGCCAGAGGTAAAGGGTCCACCAGGAAATAGAGTTAGAGTTGGTTGTGACTTTGTCACATAGGCACTGGGAACCTAATTGGGATCCTCTGCAAGAGCAGTATAGCATCGACAATCTCTGAGCCATCTCTCCAGCCCCTAGAACTCTATGTAATCATAGAGAAGATTTTAAAACATTTTAATATATACTGGAGCCTTTTTAAATGAATGTGTCTTCTTGTTAATTAAAGGAATTATATCTCCTTTGTTCAGCACTCCACTAAAGAAGAGATGCTTACTTACTGCATTACAAAGTCATGTTACAGGGTTCATTCCCTATTAAAGATTTGTGTACCCAGATTTGTCAACCTCAGTTTCAGCTTTCACTCTCATAGTGAATAGGTTTGGAAGTGCAAAGATCTGATCACTTTCTGCCTCCTACTGTAGTTACTCTACCCAAACATGAAAATGAGCAGGTTCACCTACTTCATCTGTAACATGCATATATTAATTTATTGTAAATTAACTTTCATTGTCTTCTATATTGAAGTACACTAATTGTTTTTAGCTATGAGCTAGCAAATGACATTCTTCCTGAATTTCGTTTCGGATTTGCTTGCTTGTTTTGTTCTGTTTTGAGACAGGATCTTGCTGTGTAGCCCTGGCTGGCCTGGAATCTTCTATGAGAAGTGGTTAATTATATTTATTAGAATAAGAGGCAAACGTGGTATTTTATGGTAGATTTCTATTAGTGAGGTAACAAATTATTACAAATTTAGTGACTTAGAATAATGTACATTTGTAATCATCTTATAGTTCTGGTGATCAAAAGCAGATATGGGGTTCACCTGTCAGTAGGACTGAGTTCCTTTTGAAGGCTCTGGAATGGGAATCTCTTTCTTATTCCAATTTTCGTATGTCTCTTGGGTTTTTTTGGTTTCATGATCCCATCCCTTCATCTCTGAAATCATCAAGGAAGGACTTTGCAGTGTCTCTCTGACTCTGATCTTCTTGCTCACAGTTAACTTTTCTGTACCTGCTTTCCTTGTATGAAGATTGCTGTGATTACATTGGTCCCATCAGGATTACACAGGATAATTCAGGATAATCCCTCACTGAAAGATCCTTAAGTTAGTCACATTTGCAGAGTTCCTTCTGGCATGTGTCTCAGTCTATTTTCAGATGCCCCAACTAAATATCACAGATTAATTTATAAGGAATATGCTTTTTGACTCATGATTCAGGTGGCTGTATGTGGCAAAGTCCTCCTGTTGGTGGGACTTTCTGCAAAGGTCCAAGACTGAGCAAGACATTGCTCTGAGGGGCAAATCATCCCCACCTACATCCTTTTTCTCTTATGAAGCCACAGTACTGTCAGATCAAGGTCTCCCCATACAGCCTCATTTAACCTTAATTACTTTCCACAGACCCTTCAAATACTACAACTGGATTATGTTTCTATCCTCTATATGCCTCATGATAGGAAGTCTATTTCTACATAAATTTTGGCAGACTCTCTATATAACATTTGTAAGGTGGCATTTATATCTTTGGGTATTTGAACTTGGACATCTTCTAAGGGCTACCTGTCTTCCACCTGCCACCCTACTATATAACTATACTTTGATGCGATGAATATCCACAGACAAAGCTAAAGCTCAGAGCCTGATGTCTTTGTCTTTCCTCTCAGCCTCAGGTCAGGTAGATTTCTTTTTTGACCATGGCTAGGGCTGAACATGTGCCAGAACAGCATCTACAGTAGGTTTGAGTCCTTGCCAGACTGAGCACTGTCCTCAGAGCTGTTGTTGCAAAGGCTACGAATAACAGAACAATGTTGATACGGAGCACTTACTTGATTGAAAACTCAAAATGGATTGAAAAACTCATATATTTTTTTCATTCTCTTGGTGTCTTAGTTTGGGTTTGCATTGCTGTGAAGAGACACCATAACCACAGCAGCTCCTATAAAGGACAATATTTAATTGGGGCTGGCTTATAGGTTCTGAGGTTCAGTCCATTATCATCATAGCCAGAAGCATGGTAGCATCCAGGCAGGCACAGTGCTGGAGAAGCTGAGAGTTCTGCATCTTGTTCCAAAGGTAAACAGGAGAAGACTGACTTCCACATGGCTAGGAGAAGGGTCTCCCACCCAAAGTGGCACACTTCCTCCGAAAAGGTCACACCACCTAATACTTCCACTCCCTGGGCCAAGCATATTCAAACTATCACACTTGGCATTAGTGATATGTATGTATGTATGTATGTATGTATGTATGTATGTATTTGGTTTTTATTGCCTTTCTTATTTCCCCTATTTCTTCTCCTCCTTTTCCTCTTTCTCCCTCTCTTCTTCTTTTTCTTAGAGTAGGGTCATGCTATTTAGCCCATGATGTCAAACTCACAGTCTAACTGCTCTAGCCTCTACAGTAGCTTGTGTGATGATTTGAGTGAGAATGGCTCCCATAGGCTCATGTTTAATGCTTGGTTCCCAGTTGGTAGACTGTTTGGGAAGGATTAGGAGGTATGGTCTTGCTGGAGGAGGTGTGTCACTGGGGTGGGCTTTTGAGGTTTCAGAAACCTCCACCAGGCTCAGTGTCTCTCCTTCTGCCTCCATCTTGCAGATAAGATGTAACTCTCAATGACTGTTCCAGCACCATGCCTGCCTGCTACAAACATGATGATCATGAACTAATCACCTGAAACTGTAAGCAAGCCCTTGAATTAAATTCTTTCTTTCTAAAGTTATCTTGGTAATGGTGTTTCTTCACAGCAATAATTTAGGAACTAAGGCAGCTGGGAAGGTGTGGTGCTTTGAGTTTTGCTCATTAGGATACATCTGAAATCGCTGAGATTCTCTAGCTCTGGAATTCTAAGAATTAAGACATACTGTCTGACAAGGGGGTTGGGTGGGTTTCCAAGGCTTAAAGGAGTTTTGAGACATGCAGTTTAGTTGAAGACACAGAACTTCTGGTACATCCTGATGACTTAGAGAGGATATGACAGAGTAAATAAAGGAAAGCAAATCACCGAATGATTTTTTTATGAAATGCCAAGACCTGTGCTGTCCTTGCACATATCACCTCATTCTTCACCCACCACGATGGTGAGGCAGAGATTACCACCCTTGTTTCATAGGTTCCATCTTTAGGTGGTAGTAGCAAACTCATAGTGACACACTTCCTCCAACAAGGTCACACCTATTCCAGCAAGGCCACACCTCCTAATAGTGCCACTCCCTGGGTCAAGCATATTCAAACCACCATACCAGGCATTAAGCTAGGATGCTTGATCAGTAAAGCACTGTCATCTGTTGACTGATACAAGAACACCAACACCAACAAGGCGTCTCTTTGCCCATTGCCAGGGAGTGACTGGGTAATTTATAATGAACAAAAATGTGTTGACTCATGATTCTGGAGGCTGATGAAGACCTTCTTGCTGAATCACAGAATGGCAGAAGGTGGATAGGATATGGGGAGAGGCCAAACTCATCCATCATTCTTTTGCTAATGGATTCATTCATTTGTGAGGGCGCAGATCTAATGAATTAATCATCTTAGCTGTGCTGACTCTTCTGAATGCAGCACTGATTATTGTTAGGTCTTACACCCAGGGCAAGTCTCACTCAGTACCTCTAGCTCCTTTCCCCACTTCTATCCTTCCCCCATCCTAAGTCTTTCCCTCCCTGGACTGGGCTTCCACATCCCTTCCCCCAGCCTGATCCCTGTATAACCCAGGCGTTTCGGCTGTACAGATCTCTTGGCCTCTGGGCTCAGGCCATCTCTCAGTCAGGAGCCCCTTTTTTGCTCTCCCTTCCCCTCTCTTTTTTCATAGTTCAGTTTAGTCTTCAGTCCACAATCAGCCTGGAGTTCTCTGTTATACCTGCAATAAAATCTCCCTCACTTTGAGAGTAGTCATGTACACCTCCTTTTATTCCCCCCTCCCCCCATTCAATTATGTTTTCTGACACTTGGGCTGTGAGGGTCACACGCATGCCATAACAACCTAGAATCTAAACATACCCAGAAACTAAAAATACTACACAGAAGTGAAGCCACAGTGCAGAATCTGCAAGGGCCCTTCCTTCAGCCTTAGTGAGATCAGCCAGCTGGCCAAGGACTGGTGCTAAGTTCATGGGGATTTCGGAACCATGCCTCTAATGTCGGCCCTCCTGGTGAGAGGAAGGACAGAGCAAGTTGATACTTTCCTGGCAGCAAACACATGCTTGAGGGAGTTTGGTAGAGAGGTCCTGGTGATGGGTGCTGTTACTTTCAAGCCTGCCTTCTCTGTATCCAGCTCTCTTGCATCATCAGTGATGCTGAGAACCTCTGACTTCCATGCCATGCGGTGGGCTGCTATGAGAGACACAGCTGACACTGGAGAGAAATGATGTCCCTTGAGTCCTAAGAGTTCTGCTACATATATGGCCAAAGGCTCATTTTAGCTTCTGCTATTTATTTCTTGCCATGGGGAGACACTTGGGTGGGGATGGGGCAAGGAGCCCATCTCAGTTGAGAAAGTCTGCGTCTGACAGCTGAAGGGTCCCAGAGCAGCCATTATTACTTTGCCTCTTTTCTCAGTCCACTCCAGTTGTCTCCTTTTGATTGTCACAGGCACCTGGAGGCTAAAAATACTCTACTGACCAAGTGCTCTTGATTTCAACTCAAGCTGAATATGACTGCAGTTCACAACATACAACATGCAGAGAGTATCTTTAAGTGGGTTTTCAAAACCTGTCAGGATCCATGTCAGGACCACACTAGCCTGTGGTCATTGTCTGTCTTGGCATCTTTTCTGGGTGATGAATTAGACCTTTGTAAGGTCACTCACTGTTCATTTGCCTTTTCCCTCCTGACACAGTGGTGGAGGGGGAGGTGAGGGCCCAGCTCTGGAGAGGAGTTGGGAAGGGGAGGTGGCCAGTCCATTTATAGTTCTGCTCTTTGGGACGGTGAAGGAGCTAAATAGCACCAAGGACAAGAAGCTTGGCTCAGTGTGAGTGAGCTACCCCGAGGGCCTGACAGACTCTGAGATGACAATAGGCAGCATGGAGAATGTGGAGGTCTTCACATCCGAGGGCAAAGGCAGAGGTCTGAAGGCCACAAAGGAATTCTGGGCTGCAGATGTCATCTTTGCTGAGAGGGCTTATTCTGCAGTGGTTTTTGACAGGTATGGCAAGCAGGGAGCCAGGCTCTCAAATTCTGGCTTCCAAAATCATCAGAAAAAGGAATGAAGTTCATGGGCTCCTTAATTTTTAATTTAAAAATTATTACATTTATTTATATGTGTGTGTGTGTGTGTGTATGGGTGTGTGTGTGTGTGTGTGTGTGTATGTGTGTGTACAGAACACACACATGCCCCTGTGTGGAACATACACTTGCCCCAGTGCATGTGGAGAGGCCAGAGGCTAGCTTTCAGGAGTCAGTTATCTCCTTCTACCCTGCAGGCTCCGGGGACTGAACTCAGGTAGTCAGCTTTGTTGGATAGATAGTACCTTTGCCAATGGAACCATCTTGCTGGTCCTTCAAATTGCACTTCTGATAGCTATCTGCTGGCATTTCTCTTCTGCAAGGGTTTGTTGTCTCTAACAAGGTTGAGCAGGAGCCTTTAGACATCTTTTACTAATCACAGAGAACTTGGCTGAGAGGCCGTGCTAGCTGTAGATAGGTAGGTATGGTACAGCAGGAAACATTTTCTTACAAAAAAAACCTCTTTTTAGTTCCTTAGTTCCTAAAAGCCTCAACAAACCCATTAGAATACAAAGCATGTATGAAAATTTAAGAAATTAGTTTTAACTATAAGTAATACACAAATCCATTTACTCTAATATTCTAAATATTAGAGTCTTACCCTTAGGGATAAGGTAGACAAATATTATGTCTATCTTAGGGATAACTTATGCTTTATTTAAAACCAACATTCTTGTATTATTTCATACATTGATTTGCACTAGGTAAGCTGGGTGGGTAGCCACAGTTTGTCTTTGTTGGTTTTATAGAATTGATACCATGCTTCAGGGGTCAGGTTAGAGTTTGCTTTTTTCCTTAAATAGTGTTTCTGATCCTATCCTAGTGAGGACAATGAGTCTATCTATAGGTAGTTCATTTGCTTTTATTACACTAAAATTGTGTGTGTGTGTATTCCTGTATGTAGGTGTGTACATGCCATTGTGTACATGTGGAAGTTAGAAAACAACTTTCTGGAGTCAGTTCTCTCCCTCCTTCATATGGGTCCTAGGATTGAACTCAGATCCTCAGCCTTGGGGGCAGACACCTTTACCTGCTCAGCCATCTTGTCAGTCCTGACATATTTTATAAATACTCAAAGATCAATTTATTCTAACTATGCATAGGCTTCCCATATTTATTCATAAACTACATGAGATATGAATTTTTACAGCTATAAATATTCCACCCTATAAATATATGTACATTTTATTTACTTTCCAATTAAGAGACATTTGATGGTTTCCTATTTCTCACAAAATCAAATATTCCTGGAATTAAAATGTGTTCCCACGTCCACAAGTACAGGTGCGACTAGAAAAGGGCTTCTGTTTTCAGCTTTACAATGGTCTGTCCTCATGTCCCTACAGCCTTGTTTACATGGAGCTTTCAAAATTTAAGAATAGTACTTAGTCCTTATTTAAAAACTCCCCTCTCCCAACCCAATACGTAGTGGTTATGTTGAAATGAGAGTATTTTCTGAGCCACAGTTGGAGTGACCCGTCTGGTTGTGTGGCTTGAATTAAGACAGCCTCCGATAAGCTTTGGGGTGAGTAGCTGCAGGATCAGCTGTCATGGGGGATGGGTGCCGCTTTTTAGAGATAACAGCATTTAAATTCTCCTCCCTCCACACCACACCTACAGAGACTTTCAGGAAAAAGGCAATTAACCAGGTCGAGCAGCTTCTTACCATCCAAGGAGTAATCAGGACCTCAAGTGACACTAATCATTTAATCATTTCAGAGGAGTCTGTGGTGTGCGTGTGTGTGTGTGTGTGTGTGTGTGTGCAGGTATGGCATAAGATTTAGAGTTAAAAATATAAAAGCACAGGCACACCCAGATGGCAGGTGCTCTCTTGGTCCTGCCATCGTGTACCTTGAAGTCTCCAGAGCCCATCGAGCCAGATTCTGTCTCCAGACTGTGGAGTTGAGTGAAGGTATCCAGTAAAATGTTCTCTTCTTTTCCTAAGACCAGTCACACTGTGGAGCCCCGGCTGTCTTGGAGCTCACAGGGATCCACCAACTCTGCCTATCCCTACTTAACTCTGGTTAAAGGTGTGCACCACCACGCCTGGCTCTCCATAGAGAATTTTTATTCTTAGCATGTTGAGCTCTTCCTTCTGGTTCATTTTATTCATTTTGCTACACAGCAGAGCTTTTACTAGATGTCTGTTTTCCCATTTAATAATTTGAACAACTTCTGTGTTTACCTTTGAGTCTGTGTGCATGTCATGTGTGAGTGTGAGCAGGGCGTGCCACCACTGGTGTGAGTGTGAGCATGGCATGCCACCGCTGGTGTGTGGAGCTCAGCAGACAACCTCAGAGTTTGATCCTCACCTTCTACCTGGTCTGAGGCAGGGTTTGTTGCTGTTGTTCCAAGACGGGTTTTCTCTGTGTAGCCCTGGCTATCTGTAAAGCAGGCTGGCCTTGGACTCACAAACCAGCCTTCGTCTGCCTCCCAGAGTTCTGGGATTGAAGAGTCACCAGCGTCTTTTGTTGGCAGTTGAGCGGTCTAGGAGCATCTGAGGACTCTCCTGTCTTCATCTCCTAGGAGATGCTAAATTTACAGATGTGTGCAATGGCATCTAACTTCATGTGGGGCCTGGGATTTGAACTCAAGTCGTCATATTCTGTTGGGCAAGCACTTTGGCAGCTCTTACTGTGCCCCTTTGTATAGGGGCACTTAAAACTTTGATACCTAAGTTTTAAGCATCTTTCTTGTTTGTTTAATTTTTATTTCTTGTGTTTATGTCTATGCACCTGTGGAGTGTGCACACATTTGTGTGGGTTGGAGGCCGGAGGCTTTAGTTGGGAGTCTCCCTTGGTTCTCTTTATGTTATTTTTTATTTTACCTTTTCTGTGCATTGGTGTTTTGCCTGCATGTGTGTCCGTGTGAGGGTGTCAGATCCTGGAGTTTCACACAGTTGTGAGCTGCTGTGTGGGTGCTGGGAACTGAGCCCAGATCCTCTGGAAGAGCAGTCAGGGCTCCTAAATGCCGAGCCTTCTCTCCAGCCCCTCTGTATGCTGTTTCTGAGATAGGATTTTTCAATGAACACAGAACTCACCTACTCAGCTAGACTGATTTCTAGGAAACCTCAGTGACTGTCCTGTCCCTGCCTCCCCAGTGCTGGGATTCGTTTCTGTGAGTGCTTGACATGTGTCCTGAGGTCCTCTTTCTTCTGATGAAGCACTTTATGGCTGATCCATCTTCCCAGTCCCATGATTATTTTGATTTAGTTCCTATTGCCATTGCCTTTGTTAATTTTTCATGTTCAGCAAATTAACTTAATTTTGTATCAAATAGAATGAGAAGATGAATAGATTTATTCTGAATAGTGACTTGGGCTTTGGCAAGGAGGGGCAATACATCTCCCTCCCCCGCCCCCCTCTGGTTGTCTGTCATCATCACCACAATCACCATCACCATCATCAGAATCACTGTCACCACCATCACCATCATCACTATCCCTGTCTTTACTATAAGTATCATAATCATCACACTAGGGAAGAACTCACGACTGAACCCCTGTGCTTATCACACTCAAATAGATTTTATAATTTGCTTTGTCTATTTAAGAGCTCCTGTAGCTCAGGCTAGCCTCAAACTCACCTTATATAGCTGAGGGTGGCCTTGAACTCTTGGTTCTCTTGACTCTACTTGTCAAGTGTTAGGATATAGGCATATGCCAGCGTATTTGGTTTATAATTTGCTTTTAAAGTCGTTACTGATTTTTCATTTTATTTTTTAAAATTTTAACTCATAAAAATGTTTAACACTACTAAAAGATGTCAGGCTCCAAAGTATTTTCTGGCAATACCTAGAATCTTTTAAATGCCTGACACTGAATTTTCACTGCTTTGGGTGGAAGGTCCTGGGTGCTGTGTAGAGGAAAAGAGCTGTGTTCCAGGCCCTCCCCTATCTGCTGAGGAAGACTCAGTAAGGATACTATACATGGAAGAAAACCGAACCACATGACCCAAAGCTTACACTTTGAAATTCTGTGGGTTGCAATGGGCTAAAGTGCAGCAGGAGGGGGATGCTACGCAGTACAATGGGGCTTATTCTGATTATTATTTTAATCTGATATCAAATGCAAGAAAGATACAGTGATGCTGACTATGGGCAGTGCTAAGACTCAAAATTTTCAATTCTCCTTTCCTATTTTTTTTTTTAGATAAGGTTTCACTATGTAGCCCATGTTGTCCTCCTGCCTCAGCTTCCTAAGTGCTTCACACCTAGCTCAGTTGTGTGTATGTGTGTGTGTGTATGTATGTGTGTATGTGTGTGTACATGTGTGTGTGTGTTGTGCACACGGGTGCATTTGCCCAGGAGGCCAGATGAGGGCTGCAGATTTCTCAGGAGTGGAGTTACAGATGGTTGTAAGCGGCCTGATGTGGCTGTTGGAGGAACAGTCAGTGCTCTAACTGCTGAGCCATCCCCTCAACCTCTCAATTATTCCCCCATAACAATAATAGTAATAGTAATAATAATAATTACAATAATAATTCAGTTTCAGATATCTTGACTTTAGAGTTAGTTTAGCTTCCGGGATCTTCACAGATTCTAAGCTAGAGAAATACCTGTACGTGGAAGACCAGCATCTGTGCGGATGTGAATATTTGATTTTTACTTCCACTGAGAGAGTCAATAGTTTTTGTTGCTTTCAAATGATTCTCAATATGGAAGGAGAAACCCATTGAGTTTATCTATCTCTTTCTGATAGATAGGAAAACTGAGATCTAAAGAGACAGTAATCTTCCCCAGGTCGTAGTCACAGGGCAAGTCTGGGTCTCCTCACTTCCCAAACAAGCAGACTCTAAGCACTGTCCACTTAAGCCTTCTTGTTCATGTCAGTGCAATTAATATTATTTAATGTTAGTAAAAGAAAGGGAAGTTCTGGAGATGTAGCCCAGACACCCGGCCTAACATGTGCAGAAAAGGATATCTACTGTTAACTTGAGAAAAATCAAAAGTTGGTTCTGAAGCCAGAGAACTGTTAGGTCCATAAAGCAGGTAAGAAGCAGGAGTGTGCAGTGGTTGGCGGCAGGCAGCTTCATGGGGCAAGCACTAGCAACGTGAGCCGAGGAGCTGAGCTCAGATTTCTAAAACCAGATGTGGCTGGGTGTCTGCAATCCTGGCTCCCCTCCATCGAGACAGGAGGGAGAAGCAAGAGTCTTCAGGAGAAGCTCATGGGCCTGAGGCTGTCCTCTGACCTCCATGGATTGTCATCACACTTGTGTACCCATACCCACATTTGAACACACACACACACACCACACACCACACACACACCACACACACACACACACACCCCCCACACACCCCACACAAACACCACACACACACACACACACACACACACACACACACCACACACCATACACACACACCACACACAAACACCACACACACACACACATACACATACACACAAACACACACACACATACACAACAAACACACACACTACACAAACACCACACACACACATATACACATACACAACACACACACATACACACACACACAAACACACACACACACACACATACACACACTACATAAAAATCTTAAAAACAGGAATATACATGTGATTAAAAAGGGGAAAGTCCTTACAGTAATAAATCAATATATCATAATTTTTTTGATGTAACACATTACCATAACCCAGGTGACGTTAAAACAACACAGATTCTCTATACTTTCTGGGTTAGGAGTCTAAAATGGGGTGATGATTCTATTCTTTCTCCCTTTCCAGCTTTTAGAGGCTACTCCTAGATAGGAAGATGGCTCACATATTTCTCTTTTTTTCTTTTTTTCTTTTTTTGATTTTTTTTTTGAGACAGGGTTTCTCTGTGTAGCCCTGGCTGTCCTGGAACTCACTCTGTAGACCAGGCTAGCCTCAAACTCTCGAACTCAGAAATCCGCCTGCCTCTGCCTCCCAAGTGCTGGGATTAAAGGCGTGTGCTACCACCGCCCCGCAGGCTCACATATTTCTTTCTTCATCTTTTATATTTTTAAATTTTATGCATATGAGTGTTTGGTTTCCATGTGTGCTTGTGTACCATGTGCATGCCTAGCGCCCATGGAGCTCAGAAGAGGATGTTGGGTCCCCTTGAACTGGAATTATAGGCAGTGGTGAGTTGTCATGTAGGTGCTGGGAATTGAACCTAGACCCTCTGCAAGAGACACAAATACTCTGAACTAATGAGCTCTCTCTAGTCTGAAAGTTCTTCATTTTACTTACACCTTCAAAGTCCCTTTTGACACACCACCGGATTCTGGAAATTAAGATGTGGACATTTTCAGAGACCTTTTCCAGACCCCTACAGCCATACTCTATTATATAAATATTCTAGATTAATTCAATTCATCACAAAAATATACTAAGAAGCAAGGATTGTTACTGGGTTTTTTTTTTAATTCCCTTTTTCCCCCATGCTAGGCAATGTCTACACATGCTAGCAAATGCTATACCACTGACCTATACCAGAGTCCCTTTCTAGATTTCTTTAAAGAAAAACTTGACAATTTCCCAAGTAACTCTGGAAAAGAGCTGAAAGTACCCAGGATTGTGCATATTTCTGTGTGGGGGTAAAATGAAAAGGGGGAACACAAGAAACAGTTGAATACTTTTAAAGAAATCAGTGTCAGTCAGGATGATTTTGAAAATCAAACCAATTATGAGCTTTCTCAGGCCCGTGGGGACATCTGGGCTTTTAGTCAATGTATTCTATGTGAGGCTGTGGTGTGGGAGAGACAGGATTAGCTTTGCCATTTACAGTAGCACACATGTGACTTTTAATCTGATAACAGCTGGTGAGTGGGTGGTAGTGGACAGGAGACATTATAAATGGAAATAATTTAATAACAGGATTAGAGAAGTTCTTGAACAATTAGTTCAGAAAATGAAATAAGTGCTTGCTAAATTATTCAAGCTTCTCTCCTCGATATTTAAACTTGTTGAGAACAAGCGGCAATAGGTGTAGAATTATGCTTTTACTTAGCCGTTCTTGGGGACAGAGACAAGCTATGCTGACATGCCGCACAGACTGTTGTGAGCTACATTACAACATTTTATTAAACAATACTGAAACTAAGAACTTTGAAAATAATTGACATTTTATTTCATTACTGGCTTTTGGAGACAAGTCTTTCAGAGCTCAGGCTGGCCTTGGGCTCTGTGTTGTGATTGGCTGATCTTCCTGCCTCTAACTCCGAATGCTGGGACTGCATGTGTGTGCCACCGTGTTTAGCTCTATGTTTTAATATTTTGAGTCTGGGTTTTGCTATGTAGCTCAGACTGTCCTGGACCTCTAGACCCTGCTGCGTGTGCCTCCCCAGTGCGTGGGGTTACAGGATAAAATGATGAATCTCTGGCAGAATGAGGTCACTTTTCTGAGGGTGTGACTTGAACTTGGGATGAAGATGTCAGCTCGGGAGCAAGGCTTATCCAGGTGTGCATATGGGTGTGTGCATCTCATCCTGTGAGAGCTGCTGTGGAAAACTCTTGAGAATTGGCAGTATGGTTTTCTAATTTTTTATTTGTGTGTGTATGTGTGTCTATATCTATCTCTGTGAATGTGGGTGCATCCATGCTGCCATGATACAAACACAGAAGACACTCCTAGGGAATAATTTCTGGGAGTCTGTTAGCTCCTACCATTGTGGACTCTGAAGGTAGAGCTGGGGTTGTCAGGCTTGTTTGGCAAGTGTCTTTATCCACTGAGCCATTCCAGCACCCTGCTCAATCTTAGTTTTCAAGAGTGGTCTGTCCCTGAACCTGGAGCTCACCACTGCATCTAGGCGGTCTGGGCAGTGAGCCCTGGGATCCACCCTACCCCACCTCCTCAGTGCGGAGGCCACAGACATGCACTGCCACACCCAACATATATGTGATGCTGATGATCTGAACTCAGATTTATTTTTCTTTTACTCTTTCAAATTAAATTCAGTGTGTGTGTGTTGCAGTGGTGCTATACTAAGTGGGTGTGGAGGTCACATGATAACTCTCTGGAGTTGATTTTCTCCTTTACCATTCAGGTCCGGAGGATTAAACTAAGGTCATCTGGCTTGGTCGCAAGTTCCTTTACCTGTTGAGCCTGCTTCCCTCCTTTTTTTTTTTTTTTTGGTTTGGTTTTTCGAGACAGGGTTTCTCTGTGTAGCCCTGGCTGTCCTGGAACTCACTCTGTAGACCAGGCTAGCCTCGAACTCTCGAACTCAGAAATCCGCCTGCCTCTGCCTCCCAAGTGCTGGGATTAAAGGCCACCACTGCCCGGCCTCTCCTTTTCTTATTTGTCGTTTCTTTCACCATATTCCATATGGTGAGCAGAGTACATGCTCATGCACACACACACACACACACACACACACACACACAACACTCACACACAAACACATACACACACACTCACACACACTCACACACACTCTCACACACTCACACACTCACACACACACACACTCACACCAAGCTTGGAGTAGAGCAGTACTAATGTACATAGCAGTACACAGTTTATGAGTTAGAGATGAAAAAAATGTTAGTTTTCTCTTTTGGATATGGTCTGGAAATGGGGAGGGGAAGACCAAATTAAAATATTAATAATTATAGATATTTCTATATTGTTTTGAGGGAAAAATCACATAGAAAACATTGTTATAAATGCTATCAGATTCTAACCTTATGTCTGAGCACTGTTTTGTGTTTTTTGTTTGTTTGTCTTGTTTTGTTTTTGTGCAGTCCTGGCTGGCCTGGAACTCACTGTCTGCCTGCCTCCACCTCCAGTACTAGGATCAAAGGTGTGCACACCGTGTCCAGCATGCATCACTCCAGCATAGCCATACACATCGTTTTCGGAACAAATTTCCAAAGGACGATGCTGACTTCTTGGCATTTCTGGTTTTCCTGCTTTGGCTTTTTTTGTGATTTCTTATATAAGATTTATTTTTTATTTTATGTTCTGTGTGTACTGTGTACATGCCTAGTGCTCACTGAGACCAGAAGAGGGCTTCATATCCCCCAGAATTGGAGTTAAGAGACATTTGTGAATCACTATGTAGGTGCTGGGAACCAAACCTGGGTCCTTTGTAGCAAGTACTTTAACTTCTGAGCTGTCTCTATAGCTTAATTTCCTGTCATTTTTTTTTTGGGGGGGGGAGTATCAACCTCTTTATCATCTTCCTTGTGTGTTTTAGGGTCCCATCCTTGGATGTGTTCTTCTTTGATTTGGTTCTGGAAGGTATATCCTATTCTTTAGGTACATCCTGTTCCTAAATTTCATAAATGTCTCAATAGAGAGGGAGCAGTCACAGAGGCCAAAGTGGGAGTTATTAAGTATCTGGAGTTGTGATTATAGGTGATTGTGAGCCACCCAATGATTTAAGTGCTGAGAATTGAACTCAGGTCCTCTGGAAGCATCAGAAAGTGCTCTTAACCACTGAACCATCTCTCCAGACCCATTTAAAACTTTCTTGGTGTATTTCAGATCAGTGTTTTGCAGGAACACCTTTTTAAGGACGGACTAGAAATAGAAGATCTGTTGAGGCAGGCTGATAGGTCCTTCTCAGAAGTTGTTGGTGCGTTCTTCATAATTCCTTCTTTCCTTATGTTGAAGGCTCTACTTTTGGTTTGGATTTTGCTGTTTCTTTTCGCTTCTTTGATTTTCTCCTCCTGTTCTCTGACACTTGCAGTTTCTTCTTTTCTCCCTGGAGCTGTTGTGAAGTTTGTTCTCTTGTGCCTCAGCTTTTCATTTCCACACTGTTCTGTCACACAGACTCCCAGGGTCCAGTGACCACTGAAGCACACCCTCTGGATGAGGGTGAGGTGCGTGGTGGAGCTGCAGTTGGACTGGTCCTTTTCCAGCCCATTACCAGTGCCTTCCTGGTAATTGCTCTGACTTCCACCCTTCTAGCCGTCCTTCCCCCTTCTGGATATCTAGACAATGAAAGCCTCTTCTGCTGCTAAGGATGCTGTGTGGGGAACCCTAAGGCAGGGGAGGGCCTCCCTCAGGCTCCTGGCAGTTGTTCTAAGCCACATCTCTCTTCTGCAACTCCTGCTGCTGACCTCTTCTTTGCCTCATTTTAGTATGGGAACTCCTGAGTCAGTGAGTTTTTCTGGACCGCCTCTTACCTGCTTAGTGTCACTCTTCTGGTTTGTGTGTTAGTTAATAAAGTTAGTGTGTTAATAAAAAGTGATGTCAGGAATAGGGCTGGGAAGATGGGTCAGTGGGTTAAATGCCTACTACATATGCATGAGGATCTGAGTTCAAATCCCCAGCACCCATGTAAAAGGATGGTAGTACTTTGCTCTTGTAGGGAGTGGAGACATGAGCATCCCATGTGCTCGCTGGCCTTCTAGTCTATAAGAAGCAGCGAGTTTCAGGTCCAGTGAGAAATCCTGTCTCAAAAAGCGAAGTGGAGAATAATAGAGGAAGACACTGGATGTTGAACTCTGACTGTATGTGACATGTTGTAATTGATACTTAATCTCAAATGGTTTTTTTTTTTTTACCCCGAGTTTGATCATTCAGTCACCAGATAAAAGACTCACTACCTTTATATTTATAATAAGCTTTAATCAGCACTAACGCTGGCCTGATTTAGTGCTATCCTCAGCTTCTCTGCCAATAACTCTATAATATGACTTGCCATGTTCTGCCTAGGCTGCCTGTAACTCCAACTGGCCAACCCTCATGGCCATGTTTATAAGATTCTTACCCCATGGTATCTTCTCCTCGCTCCACCTTCTTCTCCCTCTCCTCTCCTCATGGTCTCTCTTCAGACCCCAAGCCTGGGAATCAAAAACTCAGCCTATCTCCTGCCCAGTTATCGACTGTAAGCATGTGTTTAAACCAATAGTTTTAAATTAACTATCTAATTTAAATAGGAGCGAGGTCACATTGTATGTGCAGATTCTCTCTTCCCTCGGGGCAGCCAGGCCTTGGGGGCCGGTACTTAGCATTACAGTACATAGCAAAAGACCAAACCTCCACAGCGTCATATGTACATATACCACACACACTCATGCATGCACCCATACACATGCACGGCTGAGCTTGGTAATACCTGCCTGTAACTCCAGTATTAGAGATGTGAAGGCAGGAAGATCATACATTTGAGACCAACCTGGGTTTCACAAGGAGACTTTTTCAACAAAGAGAACAAGACTAACAAAGCCAGCCAGACAGACTGTCCTTAAACTTGAACAAAGAAGAGCTGTGCTGCCTAATTTGCGCCTAGGTATATAATAGTATAAACCTGGGCCCAGAAATGCCCCTAGGATGACACAGACCTCTGGATGACTTCACCAGGCAGCAAAAGGAACTCATTTACTCTGAGTGCTTTGTTCCCTTCTGCAAATGCCTGCAATGACACCACCCTTGACTTACAGGACAGAGATGCACTACTCAGAGTGGCCTCCTCTGTCCCCACAGTCTGATTATCTCCCTGACGTCACGTCCCAGAATGGGGCATCCTACGAGCTCGTGTTCTTACATGTGTCTGCATGCCACCTGTCCGCAAGCCTTTGACTTCTGTCAGTGCATCTTCTCAGAAGACCTTGACCTTCTCTGAGTACGAACTCAGTCCACCTTTACAGGGTTAGAACAAAGTCTCTCTCCTGTATGGTGGACTGGGTTTCTGGATGCCTTGCTTCCCCCAACCTGGTGGGAGTAAAGTCTCCCTTCTTAGATTTTTGTTGCAATTCACCCACATCTTTACGTGCGCCAGCTCAGCCTGGGGTCTACTGGGAAGCAAAGTCTCTGTGTGTTGTTTATCTTTAAGACCCCTCTTGATGATTTGAATGAGATGTCTCCCATATTTTCAGACATTTAAATACTTGGTCCACGGCTGATGATGGTGTTTGGGAGGCTTAGGAAGCATGGCCTTGCTGGAGGAAACCACGTTGCTGGAGGTACCCCTTTAAGGGTGCTCCATTTGGAGTTCACTTGTGTTTCAAAATATGAGCCCTCAGCTGCTGCTCCAGACCCCATGCCTGCCTGTGGCCACGCTTTCCCGATGCTTCTGGACTGGACTTTCTGCATGCTGGACAAACATTCTACCAGTTGAGCTACATCCTTAGCCCCCAGGCTCAGTTTTTAAGCACATTGGAGACACAAAAGCATTGGCTCAACCTTATTGGATACATAGTATTTTTGCAGGGCTGCTCATTCACCACGCACAGACCTTGTCTTTGCGTTTGTCTGTTGTGGCTTGCTATTCCCATATAAGGAGCTGTCACACAGCTGCCGCTCTGATCCTCTTGACTCTGACAGATGACAGAACCCAGAACAGGGCTGCAGAGTGAGGAGTGACTGTACGCTTTCCTCCAGGGCAGAGAGTATTCCAGGGCTCTGGATAAAAGGTTTCTTCCGTGTATTCTGGTATCAGTGGCTGGGAGCAGAGACTTATGATACCAGTGCTCCTGTGAGGACAGTGATCACTGGCACTCTAAAGAGCAAATTAGAAGGAGAGTAGTAGTTCTGTGGAGGTGGCCCAGTGGTTAAGATCACTGCTGCTCTTCCAGAGGTCCTGGGTTCAATTCCTGGTCCCTACACAGTGGCTCACAACAGTCTGTAACTTCAGTTCCAGGGATTCTGACTCCTGTGAACACCATGCAGACACATAGTGCCTGCATAGTCCACATGCAGGCAAAACATCCATACACATGAAATAAATATACAAATAGTTAGGAGTGGCTAGAAACATCACTTTAAGAATGGTGAAGTTTGGTGAAAATGGGAGTGACTACCTGAGAATGGGAATGACTACCTGTTTGGAAGTTGGAGATGGAGGGGGCAGAAGACTTGCTGAAGGTTACCCGGCTGAAGTAAGCACTCTTTCTCCTCCCCTGGAATCCAACAGGAATTTGGGCACCTGGTGCCTTTGAACACTCTCCACCACTGGGGGAAGTAATGGGTAGGGTGGTGGTGTGGTATTTCTGTCAGGGAACTGTCTTTGTGGCTCTCCCCTACCAGTTGACTTCCTTTACCATGGCCGCCTTTCCCATGGGTGCTGGAGGAGAGAGGACTTGAGATTCCTGGCTCAACTGTGCCATGAGACATTAGATGGGCAGACATATGTCTGTGGAACTTGTGCCCAGAGGTGAGTGGCTCGGCACCTGATTTACACTTGTTATCCTTGTTACTCCAGTTAACTCTAGGCCACCTGACAATGGGAAACTGGAAAATCTGTCTATCTATCTATCTATCTATCTATCTATCTATCTATCTATCTATCTATCATCTATCTGTCTATCTATCTATCTATCTATCTATCTATCATCTATCATCTATCTATCTATCTATCTATCATCTATCTATCTATCTATCATCTATCTATTTATCTATCTTCATCATCTATCTACCTATCTAATCTATGTATTATCTATCACTATCCATTAATCATCTATTAGCTATCTAATCTAATATTTCTAATTTATATATCATCTATCTATCTATCTATATCTGTTATCTATCTATCTGTCTATCTGTCTGTCTGTCTGTCTGTCTATCTATCTACCTACCTATCTATTGCATCTATGTATATGTATGCCACATGGAGTTGCAAGCAGTTTAGGCTGCCTGATGTTTAGGCTGTTTAGGGTGCCAGGAAATGCTTACATCTTCCAGAAGAGCAGAAAGCACTCTTAATCACTGAGCTGTATCTCTTCAGCTCCTTCTTATGTTGTTTTTATTTGAGAGAGAGAAAGAGAAAGGGGGGGAGAGAAATGTCATTTGTGTGTTACAGAGACTAGAAGAAGATGTGGGATCCCCTAAAGCTGGAGTTACAAGTGGTTATGAGTTTTCTGATGCTTGTGCTGGGAACTAACTTGGGGTTCCCTGGAAGAGAGGCAGGTACTTTTAACTGTGGAGCCATCTCTTCAGCTCTAGGACTTCTTTATAACTTACTTCTTGACTAAAGTTTTTCTTTTTTTCAAGACAGGGTCTCTCTGTGTAGCCCTGGCTGTCCTGGAACTCACTCTGTAGACCAGGCTGGCCTTGAACTCAGAAATCCGCCTGCCTCTGCTTCCCAAGTGCTGGGATTAAAGGTGTCTGCCACCACTGCCCGGCGACTAAATTTTTTTCTTGTGATTGAGTTTTGAAGTTTTTTTTTGTTTGCTTGTTTTAAGTCAATGTCTCACCTATCCCAGGGCAACCTAAAAGTGACTATCATCTATGTATGTATGTATGTATGTATGTATGTATGTATGTATCTATCTATCTATCTATCTATCTATCTATCTATCTATCTATGAATAACCTTGAAATTCTGATGTTCTTGCCCTAAGCTCCTGAGTGCTGAGATTACAGGCCTATGACAGCATCTCCAGTGTCTTAGTTACTTTTGTATTGCTATTATAAGACACCGTGACCAATGCAACTCATAGAGAGTATGGAGGTTATTTCAGGCTTACAGTTTCAGAGGATTAGAATCCATGATCATTAAGGCAGGGAATATGGCATTAGGCAGCTAGGAATGGTGCTGGAGCAGGAACTGAGGGCTCAAATCTTGAGATAACCAGGTGGGAGAGAGCTGACTGGTAATGACATGGGCTTTTGAAACCTCAAAGCCTACCTCCAGTGACATACTTCTTTTAAATAGGCCACACCTCCTAATCCTTCCCAAACAGCTCCAGATAAGGGCTAAATACTCAAATATACGAGCCTAAGAGGGGCATTCTCATTCAAACCACCATGCCCAGGGTATGCAATGCTGGAGCCTTGATCCAGTAACAGGTCACTCGTTAAGCATTTAATCAATCCCAGGACACAGATTTGCTTACTTGTTTTCTGAAACAGAGTCTTTTATGTCCCAAGCTGGTCTTGATCTCCTGTGCTGGGAACAAGCGCGTGTACCACCATGCTCAGTTTATGTAGGCTTTCTTCATGCAAGACAAGCACTGTGCCAACTCAGCTACCATTCATTTTGTTTTTTTGAGACAAAGTGTCCTTTTGTAGCCCATAATGGCCCGAAGTTCACTATATAGTCCAAGCTGGCTTCAAATTCAATCTAATCTTTCTTCTTATTCTCCTAAGTGGTGAGATTACAAGGCCTTACCATATTAGTTTGCTTAATTGGAAAAAGTATATTTTATTTTATTTTATGTGTATTTGTATTTTTACCTGTACATGAGATTCATGATGTGAATGCCTGGCTACTCCATTGGTCAGAGAAGGCCTTGGATTCTGTGGACCTGGAATTACAGATGCTTTTAAACCACAATTGGATGCTGGGAACTGAACCTGGGTCCTCTGCAAGAACAACAAGTGCTCCGAATTGAGAAGCCATCTTGCCAGCCATTTGACTAATTTTAAAATTTAGTTTCTGATTTTGTGGTTTTGTGGATATTAATAGTAACAATAATACGTATTATTATATTGTGAACTTCTTCATTTGTTTGTTTGGTGTTTTGTGTGTTAAAGAGAGGGAGAAAGAAAGGACATGGATTTGGGGGGGTAGGGATGGGGAGGAGGTGGGAGAGGGGAAACATGTGATCAGAATATATTGTAAAACATTTTATTTCAGCAATAGAAAGCAATATTTATAGGTATACAAGCTGTCAAGACATAGTTGTTTCTGTTTTCATTTTCACATCAGGAAGCATAGAGTCAGAAAAGTAAGAACTTGCTCAGGGTGATGCAGGTAGTAGACACTGGAATCAGGAGTGAAATCCAGCTTCAACTAAGTCCAGAACTGACTTGCCACATTCCCACCGCAACAGAAAGATGGGAACTAGAGGACTGTGTCTCCCTCCCTCCTTTCCTCCCCCTCCCTCCCTCCCTTCTTCCCTCTCCCTCCCTCTCCCTCCCTCCCTCTCCCTCCCTCCCCCAGCCCCGTGTGTGTGTGTGTGTGTGTGTGTGTGTGTGTGTGTGTGTGTATGTCTTGGGTATACAGGTATCTGTGCAGGCCAGAAGAGTGTCTTAGGTTCCCCACAGGTAGAGTTACAGGTGGTTGTGAGCTGCTCAAGGTGGGTTCTGGGAACTGAACTCAGGTCGTCTGCAAGAGCAGCACATACTCTTAACCACTGATCCATCTTTCCAGTCCCTTGTTTTATCTTCATACATGGATCTAAGTACAAGAAAAATTGTGGAACAGAATTTAAGCCATATCTTGAGTTCAGAGGGAATATTTGGTGGTTTACATTTAAGTTCCCAGTGAGAAGAAAAAAATCACCCCAAATTGATGGCATTTGTTTTTATGAAAAGTTTCTTGCGGTGAAGTGATTTTTGCACAGAAGCTTGTGAGATAAAATGATGGATGTCCTGGTTTCATCTCTGTTGCCGTGACAAAAAGCAACATGGGGAAGAGGGTTTATCTGGGTTAAGAAGTCCAGGTTACAGACCATCATCTCAGGAAAAGCAAGGCAGGAATTCAATCACATCACAGTCAAAGAGAGAAGCACAAAGAGAGTAAACACACCCTTGCTTCCAGCGAGACGTCTCCTCTTTTATGCTATTCAGGACCCCACCTGCCCAAGGAACAGCATATAATGGATAGGTCTTCTTACATCAATTAACAATCAAGATGTCCTCCACAGACATCCACGCAGACCATCCTGGTCTAGTCATTTCCTCACTGAGGCTCACTTCTCAGGTGACTCTATGTTGAGTCTGGTTGGCAGTTAAAACTAACCAGCACAACGAGGAAATATTCTTGAGCTGGGAGGGATTTCGAGTCAAGGCTTAGCAAGTGATTGTAGATGTTTCCTTGCTACTCAGCCATAGGTGAAGATTTCACTGTCGGAACCTCAAGGATATGCTCACAGCTTTCTCCTGGTCAAAGTGACTCTGAAGACAGTGGAGCATGCAGCTGGAACTTATTTCTAGAAATATAACATAGTTACAGTTCATGGCAAGCATATCATGTTACAACTGTGCTCTATTCAAAGAATATGAAGTCAGTTCATAGGCACCAAGACAAGTGCCAGTTAAGGGACATTCCCCGCTTCTGTGTCAGTCTGGGAAACCTTGTCCCAGCCAGCCACAGGTTGTGTGGACCAGAGAAGTGCAGGGCAGGGCAGGACATCTGGTTCATTCTTGGTACAGCAAAGGGACCTTTAGCACAGAAGTAAAAAGCACGTAGTAGCTGAAACAGGAGGATCAGAAATTTGAAGTCACCTATATAGTGAGTTGGAGACTAGCCTGAGCTGTATAAGATCTTGTCACAAAACAAAGCATGAGGTGGAAAGATGGCGCGGCAGCTAAGACTGTGGAGGACTTTTGCTGAGGACCCGAGTTCAGTTTCCAGCACCTGTATCATGTGCCTCACAAATGGCTGTGACATCTGCCCAGCTGATCTGATGTCATGCATGGCCTCTGAATTCTAGTGCACACAGCCCCACAGAGGCACACACAAACACATAATCTCTTAAAAAGTGAAACAAAACAACAAATAACAAAAATAATTAAACCAGCTAAAAGTCAACCATTTTTAATTAAAAAAAATTTTAGGGCTGAAGAGATGACTCAGAGGTTATGAGCACTGGCTGCTCTTCCAGAGGTCCTGAGTTCAATTCCCAGCAACCACATGGTGGCTCACAACCATCTGTAATGGGATTCGATGCCCTCTTCTGCTGTGCAGGAATATATGCATCCAGAACTCTCTCTATATATAAAAAATCTTTTTTAAAAAATTTAAACTTTTAATTGATTCTTTGTAAATTTCACACCACGCACCCCAATCCTACTCGTTCCTAATCCCTCCATGTTCCCCCTCTGCCCTTGCAACTCCCTCCAACAAAACAAAACAAAGAAATCTTACTGTGGAAGCTGCAGTGTGTCATGGTGTGTCTGTCACATAGCCTTTTGGCCAAATAGCTTCTCTTGCAAATGTTCATTGCAATGAGTCACTGGTCTGGTTTGGGGCCTCTGGCTTACTGGATTCTCACCAGTATTCCTCTTGTTGCTCTGTGTTATGGAGATCCTGCAGCTTTGATTCTGCAGGAATGGCCCCTTCACACACTCCAGCAGTTTGTAGATGGGGTAGATGTTGCGGTGGGTCAACTCAAAGCCCTGGATCTGGGCCTGGGTGGTAGCTGCGTTGGTCAGCCTGCCAGCTCTCTTGAACCCAAGCCACTGGAGCCAGCTCTCCAGCATTGCCCAAGTGAGGGGCTCAGTTCTTGGACACTAATGTGGCAGCCCAGATATAGACATCCACATGACTTATGTTGATAACACGGCCCATGGACATAGACACAGACCCCTGCTGCAGCAGGATCACAAACCCAGACGTAGCCTTTGGGCAACACAGCCTGGACATCACCATGGCTTCAGATGGCAGTGCAGGCTGCTTACCTCAGGGTTTCCTCACCTCAGGCTGTCCCTCACCTCAGGCTGTCCTTATATCAGGC
>NW_021604591.1:14750073-14755652 GCF_004785775.1 Grammomys surdaster
CTCAGGCTGTCCCTCACCTCAGACTGTCTCTCACCTCCATCAAAGCTCTATTTCTTTCTCTTTATAGTGCACTGTGCTGCTTCTCTCTCCCGCCTCTCTCCACCACAACTTGCACATCGTATTGGTATCCACCCCAAGGGGATGTGCGGTGGTGGGCGGGCCTCCACCAGTCAACCTGTTTTTAAATCACCACATGCCAGTGGTTCTAATATTGTTCCAAACAATACTATATCCTAACCAGTGGGCACATGTCCCAAGTAATTGTCAACTGAACTTCAGATGACCACCTTTACATATTACTTAACCTAGAACATTTTGTTCTGCCCCTCCCCCTGGGAATTTAGTTTGACAGACCCTCACATGTCTGTCACCCCCTATCCAACACAATGTGGTCTCAGCTACATGTGTCCACTTGAGTCATTTCTGAAGTTTCTGGACTGTTCAAGCAGGCTCTGGCCACAGAGCATAACACCAACCCTGCAACGCTACATACTCTAGTATTTTACATAGATAATAATGAGCGGCCATTGTAACAATGGGAAATGGGGCTGGAAAAACACCTCTGGTTTCCAGGGGAGCAGTCTAGGTTCGGTTTGGTTTTTCCTTTTGACAAAGTCTCACATAACTGACATATGGAGGTTGGGGTGGGGGGCAGCCAGCCAGAGTAGGTTCTCTCCTTTTACCGTGTGGGACCAAGGGATGGAACTCAAGAGTGTCAGATTTAGTAGCAAGTGCCTTTACCAGCTGAGCCATCTCAATGACCATTACATTTTATTGAAAAAAAAAATGGAAGCATGTATTGAGTTATACCCATAGCCCCTAGTAGTTAACATTTTTGGCACAGGCAGCGATGGGAATTGTGTTTTGTAATATTTCTGTTTAGTACAAAATGTAGGTACAAAATTTAATGCATTAGATACAGAATATACATATGTGAGTAAAAACACAAAGAGGCTCTATTAGAGTGTTCTAGAATATCCATTTGGAAATAACCTATCAGAGCAGTAGTAGGATGCCCCTGAACAGGCAGATGCAGAGTAATAACTGACAGCCAGCATGACTGTGCCTACATCTAACCCGCCCTCTTCAGATCCTTTCCTGGCTCATTCCTATTCCTGACTTAGATTTGTGTTCTGAGTCAGAGGTGGACACTTGTTCCTCCTCCTTCCCAAACTAAGTCAGGCTCTCAGACTTTTGGATGACTCCACACTCAGGATACACCTTTTATAAAGATGACCAAACAGCTCAGGATGACCTTGGCCATTACACTGAATGGAGCTAGAAGAAATGTGAACCCTACACTTCCAGTTAGATAACCGAGTGTCCCGAACAACCTTCTGGTGGTGAGGTATGAAGAGTATCTTAATGAAATATTTGTCAGAACCTATCACGGAGGTAAATTGGATTCTTCAGGAGATGGGCATGAGCCTTTGGGGCACAGCAGAATTCTACAGTTCATATCTTGATTGTCCCCAAAGACCCGTGTATTAAAGGCTTGGTTCCAGCCTTTGGTACCACTGGGTGTTGCAGATTCTTTAGGAGTTGGAGCTTGACGGATGGAAGGGAATAAAAATCACTGGGAAGTGGGCCGGAGCAGGGGATAGTAGGATCCTGGCCACAGCGGTTTTCTGTTTGCTTCCCAGCCAGTGAGAGGCGGGCTTCCTCTGCCCTACACTTCTGTCATGATTTACTACCTTGACGCAGGCCTAAAAGTAAGGGTCCAGCTGACCACGGACAGCACCTCCACAGCCGTGAGTTAAAGCCTGCCCTTGTGAGCCTTTCTCCTCTTAAAACTGATTATTCGGAGGGATTTTAAATTACATTTAAAATTATACATTGTGTACAATCTCGAGAGCACAAGTGTATGTGCGTGTGTGTGTGTGTGTGACAAATGTGGAGGTCAGAGGACAATATGCAGGAGTTCTTCTCTTCTACCATGTGAGTCCTGAAGTTTGAACTCATGTTGTTAGGTTTGGCAGCAAACACCTTTATCCACTGAGCCATCTCTGCAGCTGTATTTGGGTTGTTGTTGTTATTCTAGGGATTGAACCCAGGACCTTGCCTGTGCTGAGCTTGTACCACTAAGCTACAAGCCCAGTCCCAATGAACACGTGGGAGAGTAGCTCCCCTCTGATGTCTTGATTAACCCTACCTCCCAAAGGGTCCACCTCAGGACACACAGTCTAATTGTTTCCACTCTCTTACTACTTCTAAGTGGGAATTACAACTCAGACATTTAACCATGGGGACACATTTAGACTGTACCCAAACCACAGCAGGGCACATGGGAAGGGTATATTACCGCAGATGGGGGAGCCTGGGCCCGGTCCTGGCTCAGAATGTGGTCTTTATCATCCTCAACTTTAGACTCACTTTTCAAGACTAAGGTCTCATCCTAAAGGCCTCTTCTGGATGGAATTAGTTCTTTAGCAGGCACTTTCAACTGTGAACTAAAGTAAATCTGTCTTCTTTATCCCTTTTGTTAAGGCTAGCTTCAAACTCTCCACCTCCCACCTTGGCCTTCTGAGGGCTGGAATTGCAGGTATGCCAGCCAGCCAGCACCCCCCCCCCCGCTTACCTACTTTGTGGTAATGTGTTATTTGCAGCAAAATATGGGCAAAGGCACCCCTTCTTTTAAAAATGTTTTATATTTTTCTTTTTAATTATGCATATTATGTATGGGCATGAGAGTGGGTGGTCTCTAAGGCCGGAGGCATCAATCCTCTGCAGCTGGCTTTACAGGTGGTAATGGGCCACCGGCATAAATGCTGGGACCAAACTTGGCTCCTCTGCAAGAGTAATATTTGACCTTAACCACTGAGCCAGCCAGCCAGCTCCAGCAATTCCTCTTGTCTTCATTTTTCCCTCTCTGTGTTTTCAGCCTCATTAACTTCGTGTGCCACACCTGCTTCAAGAGGCAGGAGAAGCTCCATCGCTGTGGGCAGTGCAAGTTCGCCCACTACTGCGACCGCACGTGCCAGAAGGATGCTTGGCTGAACCACAAGAACGAGTGCACTGCCATCAAGAGATATGGGAAGGTGCCCAACGAGAACATCAGGTCAGAGATGGTTCCCAGGACAGGACTTGGGGATGCCAGGCTGGGATGGCAGGGGTGCCAGCATTCCCAGGCCTCAGGATGCCAGGCTGGGTGCCAATGTCTCTGGTCCTTTATTCTGCTCACTCCTTTAGGCCTGAGAGAGACACTGGGTGTCTATACCACCGATTGCAAATTGTAGCTCCTAGAGAGGCCCATAAGACCCCCACATAACTCAATAAAGCACCCGTTGCGAAAAATAGGGTTTCTGTTTTCTCTAGGGAACAAGAGTAAAATGGAAGCTCTGACAAGGCATGCTGCAGTTAACAGCTTGTGTCTCTTGTAAGAGGAGAGTTTCTAAGTCACTGAGCTCACCTTACAATGATCCTTCTTGCAGTCCAGGCACCAGCACTGGGGATGCAGAGCTCCACATGGGGCCGTTGCTAGGAGGCCTAGTATGAGAGTTCCCTCGGAGAGCTGCCTGGTGTTGGTGGCTCTCCTGGAAGGTGTTGGCGCTGGGGTGTTGACGTTGGGGTGTTGGTGGCTCTCCTGGAAGGTGTTGGCGTTGGGGTGTTGGTGGCCTGTAGGGAGCCAGACAGACTCAGAAGCGAAGTGGGAGAGGACAGTGATAATAGAAAGCGTTTGCAGGGCTTACAGGGTGTGACAGTCGAGAACGGAGTCCTCATCTCCTGGGAATGTTAGGAATCTCCAGGCTCAGGCTCCATCAGCCTCCGCAGGCTCCCTGCCCTGTCTTCTCAAGTCATAGTTTTCAAGACCCACAGTAAATTCATCTCCTAACTTCTTTCCTCTGGACATCTCCTATCGACCAATGTCTGACTGACTTGAAATCTGTCACCCATTGTCCCCTCTTTCCTTGGTACCATATCCCCGGGACTTAGAAGCTACTGATCTTTCCCACACCTTATCTTGAACTGTATCTTGTCCCATGTTGCCCTGGGCTCTGTGTGGAGACCATTTGATCCCAGACACCTGGAGAGCCTAGAAAGGCACATTTCTAAGGGTAATTCTGACCCAAACAGAAAAAAATAGGGCCTGGGCTGTGCCAAGCAAGAGGAAAAGTCTCTCCCTGCAGGAGCAGGTCTGCTTGGACCACCAATCCCCAGGCAGCGGTGTGAAACCAAGGGTCTCTGGGACACAGAATTCATTTTGTGGCAACTTACCACCTATCAGTTAACACGGAAGGCCTTGGGGTGAAGTACTCCCCTCAGTTTGACTCAAAGGTCATCAGGATCTCCTCCTATCCTATTCTGTCTTTCTTTCCATAGGCCTAAGACCTATATCTTGTCTCTGTGTCCCAGACTCTGTGTGATTCGGCTCCTGTCTGTTTGTCTAACTACCATCTGTCTCCACTCATTGTCCACTATGCTTCGGACATCTGGGCTTTCTTGCTCTTTCTGCTTTGGGCTCCAGGGTAGCATGTCTGCTGTTCCTCCCCCCACCCCCGCCCCAGTCGGATCCTCTGTCCTCCAGTTCCTGCTCAGATGTATGTCCTGATTCCCATCACCCTGATGATCTTGGCTTCTGTCCTTCAGTTCCTGCTTAGATACATCTGCTGGTTCACATTGCCCTGATGACCTTGGCTCCCCTACCCCCCCCAGCTTCTCTCATGTCATTCTATTTTATTTTCTGCATAGCATTCAGCACTATTTAAAATGACCTTGTTCACTGAAATATTCCATACTGCAGGAAGCATCTTGATAGAAGTCTGTCCCTGACACTGTACCTAGCATGCAGTAGGCACTGGTGCTTGCTGCTTGCTGAATGAATGAATGATGAGTGTGTCTAGGCCTTCCTAATGCTGTCCTCCCCTCTCTTCCCAGGCTGGCAGCCCGCATCATGTGGCGGGTGGAGAGAGAGGGCACCGGGCTCACAGAGGGCTGCCTGGTGTCAGTGGATGACTTGCAGAACCACGTGGAGCACTTTGGGGAGGAGGAGCAGAAGGAACTCCGAGTAGACGTGGATACGTTCTTGCAGTACTGGCCACCACAGAGCCAGCAGTTCAGCATGCAGTATATCTCACACATCTTCGGCGTGGTACGGCCTTTCATCCCCTCCAGCATCCCTGTTCTATCCTCTGTGTCTATCTCCTCCCTCCTTCCCTTCTTCCCCTTTGGGAACATAGAGTTTTTCAGACAGAAGGAAGCCCCAGCTTCCCTGGAAGATGTTTTCTGTTGCCATACAGGCAGCCAGAGACATGAAGTGTGTCCTCTTGCTTCCTAGGTGTAGCAGGAATGCTTACCTCCCCTTCTGGTTCTGAATCCAGAGTCAGACTCCTAAACGAGCCCATTAAAATAAACCTAGACTCTTCCTGTATGACTTCTCATAATAGAGGGGCCATGGGGACTCCGTATTGTCCAGCTAAGAAGCTTCCAGAAGCAGTTGGAACAGATTCAGGAGAGAATGCCAAAAGCCTGGAAAGGACAAAAACTTAAAATGATGCTGGTTTATCCTACCATATTTTCTCTCTTCATTTTTTCTATTTATTTATTTATTTATTTATTTATTTATTTATTTATTTATTTAT
>NW_021604591.1:14755662-14798320 GCF_004785775.1 Grammomys surdaster
TATTTATTTATTTATTTATTTATTTATTTATTTATTTATTTATTTATTGTGGTATCTTGCTATGTAGACCTGGTTTTGAATTCCCAAACCTACTATATCTACCTTCCGAGTGCCGGAACACAAGTGTGTGTCACCTCTCCTAGATCAAGAGTATTTGCTCTTATTTGCTTTGGACACACACACACACACACACCCTACACACACACACCCTACACACACACCCTACACACACACACCAGAACATGGAAAAGTAAACCAAGATGGATACTGAAAACGACTTTTGAGACTCAGATGTGGCATCGAGAGCCAGCATTCCTGTCTTTGGTCTTATTAGGTTAGAATGACTGAAAGTTTCAAAGTGGTAGGCAGGACTTTGTTAAACGTGAGACTCTCTCCATGGCACGCACGCATCTCATGCGCCATTTGGAGTCACACAGAAAACAAGTCTTCAGGATGAAAATGGACTCTCTCTTTTAAAGAATCGATCAGTTTTGCTATTTGTCAATTACACATGCATATAATATATTCTGATTCTCTCTCCACCCCTATTGTTCCCTCCTGTGTTAACATCCTGTCCCACCTCCCTTTCCCAGATTCATGGGGCCTTCTAGTTTTCAAACTTTTTCAACATCTAGGGATGATATTCTGTACTGGATCTGTGTCTGTTGACTGAATCTTTTCTCTTGTCCTCTGGGTAGATCAACTGCAATGGTTTCACTCTCAGTGACCAGAGAGGGCTACAGGCAGTGGGTGTGGGCATCTTCCCCAACCTGGGCCTGGTGAACCATGACTGCTGGCCAAACTGCACTGTCATATTCAACAATGGAAAGTGAGTGCCTCTTTCTCAGAACTTGTGCAATGGGGATTGGACAGTTTTCCACTTGATTTCAACCAAAGTCAAACTTATAAACTTGAATTTCCGTGGACTGCCAATGTTTAGTAACTGAAGAGTTTTACTCCAGACTGAGAGGAGAGGAAGGAACTGAGGTGGATGTTGAAGATTTCTACCTGGTCCATTTCTGAATCTTTAAGTTTGCCTAGACGTATTAGATAAATCATTAACTACTGTTCTAAAACTTGAACTCTGGATTACTTACCTAGAGCCAAAGCATCAAAAAAAGGACATGGCAGTAGCCTATGCTAGCTAAGGTTCTATAAGAAGATAGAAAGCACATTCAAAGGAGTATAGTCAAACAGAATTTAATGAAAGGACGATTTACAGGTGTGTGGGCAGGATGTGGGAAGGATCAGGTGAGGGCTGGTGAGGTGTCCAGGGCTGAGCACACAAATCGTTCCTAGACTTGGCAGGCCAAGCAGGGAAAGAAAGCCCTTGCTGCAGTTAGTGGCCATCTGGGGCATGATAAAGCTCCTTCCACTGAGCTGTGCCATACAACTGCACCTGCACAGAAGTTAGCCGCTGCTGGAATCATGGGCTAACAACTTCAACCTTGTTCACTTCTGCTCAGCCAACCTCACCCAGAGGCCAAAGAGCAAAGGAACCTAGGTGACGCAGTCCTCAGGCTTCAGCCCTTTGCCCCCAGGAAGGCACAGATCAAAGACACATGGGCAAACACTTGGATCGTGGGAGTGGGGCACAAAAGGAATGGCATCAGTAAACAGCCTGGAGCCTGATAGTGTGAGGGTCGGCCTGGGGAGATCTGGGGGGAAAGAAGCCTGAACAATACTCAGTGTCTTTACTCATAAAGATGGTCTCTCATGACAGATGAAAGCCGACTTTGAGCCATTAACCATCAGCTTTCTCCTTAAAACTTCCTTGAAGCCAGAGACAGTGGTTTCTGGGTCTCAGCTGAGAGCTGGGTTGAAGTGGCAACATAGCCAAGACTATGAGTCCTTATTTCCTTTCTGTTTCTCACCCCAGCATCTAAAGCAGTTGAGAAAGATGACAAAAATCAGGAAAGCTTATTCTGAACTCTTAGAATAATATTTTCTAGCACGTTGTATTCCTGTGTAAGCCTCTAGGGACGATTGACCTAGACCTCATGGAATCTTTTTAGAGTATGTGTTACCCAGGTTTAGCCTGGTTGACTGAGTTTAGCCATGCACAACTTCTAGATGGCCCGTCTGTGAATGCTGGTGACCCAAGGCCCCTGTTGTGACTGCATAATGGTTAGTGAACCTAGGACTCATGCTTCAGGGCAACTCTGGTGTCTGCTGTAGCTTCTTTGTATTTACTAATTGTGAGTGGTCATGTGTTCCCTGGATCTGTTGGCTTTTGTGCAAGAGAGGAGGTCATTCCAGTCACTGCCTATCTGCCTACTGCACTGGAAATAACCCTGGACATGGTATTAATGGCCCAATTTTAACCACAACAATAAGTAAGCTCTATATGTGCAATTCAGAACTCTTTCCAAGACAGTCATCCAAAGAGGCCATGTTTATTTATGCATCCTACTTGTCACAGGGACAGTTAAATCATCCCTACATTTCTCAGCACTCTCTTCTCAATTGCCTTGGCTTGCAACAATCTCACTGTCGTATGCTAAGTGGACACTGAGGACCTGGGAAAGGAAGCCCGTTGTTCAGCGGTGAATCCCTCTGTGACTCCATTTTGTAACCCTGTTTCAGTGTACTTTCGCTGTTCCAGGCAGCCTCCTGGCAGGGGAGCTCAGCTAGAAAGGATGAGGTTGGTTGTGACTGTCAATGCCCTGATCGCGTGAGCCCAGAATGCTGTGCTCTCTTCGGGCTGCAGTGGTATTGATTTCTTTGTGGGTGTCTGTTTTGTCTTTCAGTCATGAGGCAGTGAAATCCATGTTTCACACGCAGATGAGGTGGGTCAGTCTTCTCACACATCCATGTTTGTCTGACCCATCTCCCTCCTTGCCTGGCTTCCTGGGAACAGCCTTCCCTGACTCCTTGGCTGCTGCCATGTGTCATGCCCTGCACTGCTTCACCGAATGGCAACTTTTCCTGTCCTTGAGTCCACGACTTCCTCCTTGCCAGCCCACCTTTCACTTGCCTTGGTTTTATTCTGTTTGCTGTCTTCTCTCCCTCTCACTCCTTACTTCTCTACTTTTACCTCAAGGTGTGAACCTTCCAGTCATTTCAGCCCAAAAGCACACTGTCTCCTTAAACTCCGCTTGCCATGAAATAAGAATGCTTATGACTAACCCACCAAAGAACTTGTCTGTAGACCCAGCTTCTCACCCAAGCTAACAGCACCCACAGCTGTGATAGTTTTGGTAAATATGTATTCATTGTGGACTTTTTACCAATTAAAACTATGAACATGTGGCTTTGGTAGCATTTTACTTTAAACTTTTTGTTTTTAAGGAAACAGGAGATACTTATTTTGGAGCCATTTTGAGTGATCATGGCCCAGGAACATAGATTTAGTTTGCCCTAAATTCCATGTTCCAACATGGTAGCAGTTTTATGAAGGTTTTTATTTTATTTTTTATATTATTTCACAGAACAAAGAAAGTCATAAATCAAGGCAAGTTTAATATACATTGATAGGTACATCAGAGAGGCAGGTACAACACGATTGGCGAGAAGCTTTTCAGTAGGTTCAAGATGTCATCATTAGCTTTTCCATTGGTAAAAACTAATAGTATGCTAAGTTAATTGATTCTAGTTAGTTCTGACCTAGAAGCAGGCAAGGGATGGCTGGTTTGGAGGGCTAGAGCTAGCCTATGATACGGTAACTGGCCTCTGGAACGGCAACATTCAAACCTCCCTACAGACTGAAATGCTAACCAGTCAGTCAATCTCTGCAGACACAGTATTTTTTCAGGAGTTTTTGTTCACAGCTCCCCTTTCTGGCCAAGCATCATGTTTTGTACATGTGTGGGCAGCACATGTTTTATTAAATATTATCAGGTCCCTCATAGCTAGGAAGGGTCATTCCTAGGATCTGATATAAATGAGGCTGAGTAGTGGGCAGGACAGGAGTCTTCAGGACAGAGGGGTAGCTGGTAAAGGCCACTAAGAAAGAAACTTCTGAAGGTAATATATGAACAAAAATTTAATTTCTACAATAACCAAAATTTACATATTTTAAAGAGACTGACTATATTGTTCCCCCTGTGTTTACAGTTATCTTTATTCTATGAAGTGGGACTTTCAAATGAGTCACTGTAGTATTATTTTATTTTTTATTAGTAAAAAAATAAATATTGTTTAATTGATTTTTAATCCTGGTTATTTGTACTATAGGACATTTTAGATATTAATTAAATCAATAAACATCAGTGCTTAAGGTATAAACCATCATGAATGTTGTTGTTATTAGGAACTGATGTCCTTAGTATAATTCAGATAAGAAGAGTTAACCCAAATTTTTGGATTTCTCTAGCTAGAGTAAATGGAGTGAAAATTTAATTTAAAAACTAAATATTTTATTTTGCCCAAATTATACTGAACAATAAGAAAATATATTTATATTTATAATATAAATGCATTTATAAAAACAGTCAAAATACTTTAATCTTTCAGATATTAATTATTAATAAGGTAGGATTTAGAGTAAGCAAATAGTCATAACAAAACATGATCAAATGAAAGAACATAGTATTTTAACTTTATTGAATCTAAAATTAGTATTATTTTATTAGTTAGAAATATACCACATAAAATAATGGATTTCATAAGCAATTTCTAACATCTAGTTACACAATGAATAAGAAACATAAAAAGTTAGAGAAATGTTTAGTAACTTGGAATACTCACTCGTCAGTGAGTGGCCTTGGAAGTGGGTATCCTACAGCATCTTGAAGTCCTCATTAGTGCGCTCTCAGATGATGTCTCCTAGGAGTGAGTTAGAAGTTCCTGGATATAGTCCTGACCTTTAAATTGGAATTGAGTCTTTGATGTGATGTCTTCTTTTCTTTCAGTTGATAGAATCATTTGAGGTTTTCTTTATTTGGAGACTCTATATCTAATTTTGATTTTTAATTATTAAAGTTAACTTTTTATATGCATTAAAGTTAACAATATTATGCATTATTTGTTTATCTGCTAGGTAAATTTTATTAACCTGGTCCCACTGTCATTCCTCAATGACAGAGTCCTAATGGGGAGGACCAGAAGATGGGGTGATAAAGAAGACAGGAAGCTGGGGTCAGGTGGTCTTGCATAAGCTATGTTTTATGCCAAGAAGGTTTACTGAGAAGTACATAATCTTACATACAACTTGTTGGAGAAAAATAGGACAGAGTCAGCAGAAAGCTAATTGTATGACACATTATACAGTTGGACAAAGTCAGCAGGAAGCTAATCAAGCAATATTGCACTAGGGGAACACAAGGTATCTCAAGGGCATCACAGACCCAGCACACAGCAGCCTTGAGACTGATAACTCCAGTCTCTTCAGGAAGAAAAGTCAGTTCCAGTTCAGAGGGACAGAAACCTTCACTCTTTTGAGGCTCTGGTTCCAGCCCTGGACTGCACCTCGCTAGGCCAGCCCTCAGTAAGGACACAGAACTAGGTTCTCTTGTCCTTTCATCAGAGCCTCTGATAAAGCCTTGGGTTGCCTGGCTTTCAACATTGTGTAAACCAATTTAAATATTTGTCCATCAAAATATGTTTCACAATCACTCTGTAAGTTAGGAATATTCTAAATAAACATAACTCTCCAAACAGATTTTACACACACACACACACACACACACACACACACACACACACACTAAAAGCTATGATTCAAAAGCAAAGGCTCTGTCCAGTGAGAAAACATATTAAATCATAGATATTAAATGTCTGTGTAGCAAAAGGATACTAAGAACAAATCAAACTTAAAGAGAATATTGTAGAAAATCAAGCATTAATTTCATCTCAGGGTACTGAATTAGTTTAAAAACTTTTAAATAAGTTTTTATATTTTTTTAACTCAATTACAACTATATTCATTTTAAGACAACCTTCTACAACATACGTTATTATTATTACAACATTTAGAAAACAATTTTAATGAGGTAATTTTAAATGAAAGCTCAGGAGGTTATGTGTAAAACATGATATCTTAGATCTCTCACAGTTATAAACTGTGAAAGGTATAGTACATTATATATACTAAACATTATATATATACTATAAGGTATAGTACATTATAGTATAGGTAAAATACATTCACTGTTTTCTTAACCAAATTTAATTACTTGTTAAAAATTCAAGTTATTTTAACATGTAACCTGAAATAGATTTTGTTGTTAGGAAAAGCATTTACTTTTTATTTGTGGTTATGAGGCATCAAATATAGGATAAGGTGTCCAGGGCAGGATGAAGTTTGGCATTTATAACTTTATTATTATTTTGTTAACTAAAAATCATAGATGCATAATCTTTAGGTCTATCATTAGAATGTACTATAGTAAGGTGATCTGTAAACTCTAGGATGTCTGTGTAAACCTTAAAGTAGGTTTTAAAAATAACAATAACTTTTTAGGTTTTTTTCTTATGTAGGTTTGGCTATAGTAAGGATCTCGAAAAACTTGTTTATGCATTTGCTTTTAAAGAGGCAGCATGGCCAAAAATATCCTTAAAATCCTTAAAATATGTGTGTGTGTAGACAACAAATACTTACATAGAAACAAAACATATCTAAAAGCATAGACATGCTGGGGGGTGGTGGTGCACGCCTTTAATCCCAGAACAGAGGCAGAGGCAGGCGGATTTCTGAGTTCGAGGCCAGCCTGGTCTACAGAGTGAGTTCCAGGACAGCCAGGACTACACAGAGAAACCCTGTCTTGAAAAACCCAAAATAAGTTATTCTCTTACTCTTGGGAATAAAGAGTTTAGTTTAGTATCTCCAGAGAAGACACTTGTCTCCTAGAAGAAATGTACCCTGCAGTAGGTAATCATCTAAGTTAATTTGTATTTTCAAGCGATAGGAACCATGTAGAAGAACAAGAATTGGGGTGAAGATCAAAGAGGGAACTTCTTTACTAGAATTTTTATGTGGCCTTGTCCTTCAAAAACAGGTTTAAAAGAGTTATTCATTTATTATTTTTATGTGTCCAGATGCTTAGCATGCATGTATGTCTATACACCATGTGCATGCAGTACCCACAGCAGCCAGAAGAGAGCATTAGATCTCCTTGGACTGGAGTTGTGAACCAGTTGTGGGCACTGAGAGGTGAACCCAGGTCCCATAGAAAAGCAGCCAGTGCTCTTAACTCCTGGGGCATGTCTCCAGCCAGATTTAAATTTAATAAAATTTAAAACTCATGTTAGTTTGGGGCAATTTACCATCTCTATTTGTTTTATCTATGTGGTCACATTGATTAAATACTTTTTGTCTTTTTTCATTATTCTGTTTCTTAAAGTTTTAGTTTGACTATGAGCCAAAATGAAGGTCAACCAAGTTAACAACTCTAGTTTACATGAGCATTTGCTTATAAGCCAATTTGACATTAAGCACATTATATAAAAAATAAACAAAACATAACCATGTGTAGACAGATAGTCCATATAAGTAATTATACATAAGATGTATTTTAATAAACCAAGATTCTAAACATTACTGTTTGTTGGGATTATATTTTCTATAACCCTTATTACAAAAAGGAACAGCATAGAGATCTTTAGAAGACATATATTTGTGAAGATATGTATTTATTAATTTGTATACAGTCCAACTGTAATAAAAACTTTCATTTAACAGTTCTTTGAAACTATTTTGAAGAAACCATATGAATTTTATATTACTCATTATATGAATGAGATAAAAAGTATATATTTAGAATTTGTTTTGGAGGGAAATCTTTATCAAAATCTATGTATATATCAATAAATGTTTATGAAACATTCAACATTCCCGCAGATGCCATTTTAACAGGTTGTAAGATGTTTAGAATACTTACATTTATAAAATAGCATATATTTATCAGACCTTAATGTAGGATCACAACATTTCAATTTAATCTGCACATGCACTTCAGTTGGGCATGCCAAAAAATAATTTTAGCACATAACAAAAATTAATTTTAAAAAAGGAGTAAAGTTTACACAATTTGTTACAATTTTTTTGACACAGAAGCATATGAAGACAACAAAAATATACAAAACCAATTATCCTAGATAGACACAATTACATGAAAGTAGATGTTCCCAGTTTAGGGAAAAAAGGTCTCTCCGTTTCCTTAAGCTGTGTGGAAGACTTAGTAACAGAAAAGATGGAGTCATGTAGACTCAAGGTCTCTCCCCCTCTTTAAATAGCTGAGGGGATAGTGTGTGTGTGTGTGTGTGTGTGTGTGTTTGTGTGTGTGTTGTTTGTCTTTATGGTGTCCCAGGCTACTTTCTATTAGGTAACTTGTACCAAGTCAGGTCTGGCCACTCTTCCACAAGAACTCAATTAAAAGAGACAAAAGTGGAAAGATTTATTAATTCATGTCACATTGGGAAACTAGAGCGACGAGAACAAGGGAATGATTAAATCCTTCAGGCCCATCTTCAAGGTCCAGAAGATCAAGGTATCAAGTAGAAGGACAGGGATTTACGCACATCTGAACAGTCATGATGCATGCACATCACAGCAGTCATGGTCAAGGTGCAGTTACGCTCCCCACTGAGGCATCATTATCTGGGTTTCAGTCTCATCCTGTAAGTTGTTAGAAATATGTGAAATCTCTTTCCAGGAGACAAGTTCCCTCTCTGGCTCTTCCCTCTTCCCATAGAAACTTCCATATCCTTAGGGTCCATTTTTCTAACAGTCTGAGAGTTGGATTGAGAGATATGATTGTATCTAGAATATTTTATTTCTGCCATCTCAGTTACAAGGGGAAGTCAGGTTTTATGAAGGTGTCCCTCAGTAAAGCCATGTGTTACTACATCTGACCTGGGGCAGAATATGGATGGACCTAGGAAACATCTGTCTTTAGTGTTAGTAGCACTCAAACTATCAATCCCAAACATGAGAGGAGAAAGACAGCGACTCAAATCATTGCGGCTAAATTAATTAAAGCCAGCAAGTAATTAAAGCAAGCTTTAAAAAAAAAATTGTGTCCATGGGCTGCCTCCTGCTGAGATAGGGCTGGAGAGGCCAGCACTGGATGTGAGGAAGACAAGGCTTTTATAGCTCAGGGGTAGGGGACTTGCACATGAGGGCATCTGTCAGTCAAAATAGGCAGGGTCACAGGAACAGAACATAACAAGTTAAGTCCCCCCTGAAGCAAAGACTTGGTTGCAAGGCGGTCATAACAAGGTAGGTATAACAACAGGCAGTCATATCAAGGTAGTCATAGGTGGTCATGTAACCTTTTGAAACAAAGGTAGGGTTGCAGAATGGCTATAAACAGCTTTTTGAATCAAAGACGTGATTGCCATTCCTGGACAGGCAGGACAAAACTATTTGTAGTTAAGGTTACAGGAGGGGAAACCGGTTTAGTCACAAATAGGAATGAGCTTAGTTTGTCTTCACTATAAGATGACTTTTAAGCATAAGAAGGAGGCAGGCTGGTTCATCAGGAGTAATACCAGATTGTCTGTTCTCAATAGGGCCACGTCTATACCGTGGTGCAGGCGATTCCTCTGGGGAAAAGTGGATCATTTTCATGTTGTGGCATGGTAACTGTCAATTCAAAAACCACAGCTCTCCTTTTAAAAGGAATAAGACCATGGCCAGGAAACACAAATTTAGGTCATCCAAAATACCATATCCCCTGGGCTTTTCTTAATGATGACTACACAGGTCTTTTACTTTGTCTGGGCTTAATATCTGGGTTTCAAGTAGATTTAAAACAAAATGTTGTATTCCAAAATTTGAGCTTTGCAGCAAGGGCAGGGATGGTTGGTATATCTGTATCAGTGTGTACTGCTTGTGACTTTGGACAGCTCACCCCATGTCCCGGGCTGGGGTTCCAAACCTGTATTGCAAATGAAGGTCAAAGGCACATAACTTGGGCAGTAGGGCTGTAGGGCGGGAGAATCAGGATTCCCAATCATCCTTGGGTACAAATGAGTTTGAGACAGCCTGGGCTACATAAGACCTGTTTCAAATCAAACAAAACAAAAATAGCAAGATAAACAACATTGAAAAAAGCAACTCTTGGGACCTCCCTAGTTCTAAGTCTATATGGTTCTGGCTTTGTTCCTAATGTCTGCAACGAACACTGGGATGAGTTGCTTGCTTGTACTTTGCTTAGCTTCCCTACAGAACTGGAAACTTTTGGCGATGGAAGGGGTCTGGGTCTCTGGGTGAACCTGATTTAACCAAAGAAGCTGGTGAAGGAAGGAGCAGGGATAAGCTTTCAATTCTTGCCTCCTGCAGTGATTATTTTCATCACTGCTCATCTCTTAATCCCTGATTCTAAGTACAGACAGTTCCTAATTTACGGTGGTTTTACTTAACAGTGTTTATGTTTATAATAACAAACATGTAAGGATATAGCCATGACATTTCTCACCTTTAGGACAGTGATAAATGAACTATGAGAGACATTTGTCCCTTCACTATATAACAGGCTTCATGCTGACTCGTTTTGCCTACCTATTGAACGTGTTCTGAGCACATTTAAGGCAGGCAAAGTTAAGCCATGATGTTCAGTACGTTAGATGCTTATAGTGTTTTTAACGTACTATGACTGTGTTGGGACATACCCTGATATGTATTGAGAAGCATTTGTAGTGTAATATGGGGTGCGGATCTACGGATTCTCTCCTTCCCCACCCCTCACCTCTACTTCTCTTCTCTTTCCTTCTTTCCAGTCCTAGGAATTGAACCCAAGGCCTGAGGTGTCAGACAAGCAGTCTACCCCTGAGGTAGATCCCCAGCCCCCTTTCTATTTTTTATTATGAGACCATCACTAGTTTGTTTAGTTTTGCTTTGAGCTCTGTTGTCCAGGTAGGCCTTGAACTTACTGCTTTAGTCTTTGGAGTAGCTGAGATTATAGGCATGTTTTTATATTTAAGTGACATAAAGTTAATTCATTTTTGGAATCTTCCTTTTACCTCCCTCCCTGTGACCTATCCTTCTACCTTTCCTCCCCTCTTCCCCTTGTCATTTTTCTCCTCCTACTTTTCTTCTCTGCCCCAGCTCTTTTTTCTTCCTTTCTTTCTTTCTTTCTTTCTTTCTTTCTTTCTTTCTTTCTTTCTTTCTTTCTTTCTCTCTTTCTTTTTCTCTTTCTTGATATAGAAGATTACTGAATAATCCAGGCTGGCCCTGGACTTCCTATATAGCCCAGGCTGACCTCAAACTCATAATCCTCAAGAGTGTTTGCTTACAGCATGTGCCACCACACTCACTTTGGTTTTGATTTCCCCCCACTATTTAAATAATCCAGTCTTACATGGATAGACGAGTTTCTGAAAATACCAACCAATCTGCCACTGAATCACACTGCATCATGGTATGTCACTGTGGTGGCCATCTCTGTAAAGGGTTACCGGGGAATACATAGTCCCAAAATATGCCCAGAACATAGAATATGGAGGTTGGAGATGTAGCTCAGCAGAGGAATGATTCCAATTTGCCTTCCTATTGCACCAGGGCACTAGTCATCCACTGCCCTCACAGCCCAGGAGTGGCTCGCATAGGACATTTTAGAACATTAGTGGAGCCATATAAATAAGGCCCTTCCTATCACAGACCCAGGAGGCAGCTGAAAGCCATGAGCTGCCAGTCTGAAGGGTACAAAGGATACCTAAATTCTAATCTCAGCTCTGCCTCCCACTGGGATAGAGGGAAATGACTTATTTCCCTAATGAGGGCAGCCTTCTCTGTGAAATAAGGGTGCTCTACAGATTGGAAACACCAGGCTTCTCAGAGAGTAGTGAGCAGGATCACGTGTGTTCACTCGCCCCCCCCCCCCATTTGTCTTTGTCACTTCAGCCACACCCTTTGGAGAAAACTGGGAAGCGTCCCTGGAATGCCAGAGCTCCAGCTGCCTGGCACCACCGGGATTAACATTTTAAACTGTGCTCTAGCCAGAGAACAGATGGTCTGCAGAGGCAGCAGACTGCATCTTCAGAAACAGCTACCTTCCATGTCACCTCTACCGGCAGATTATAGTGTGGGGGTGAGGGACACAGAAGGTCAGCCGTCCTGGAGCAGATGATAGTGTGGGGGTGAGGGACACAGAAGGTCAGCCATCCTGGAGCTCAGTCAGCCACGCCTCTGAGACTTGCAGTTTCTGTGCTGTAATTCCTAGCACTCTTACCTCATTCTGTGGATGTCTGGGCCAAGGCACTTCATGAAATACTTGGTCTAGTTAGTGTGCCAGTATTACTGACCTTGTGCCACTCAGTGGGCATCTGGGCTGTGTATGTTTGTGTGTGTACCCGCATGCATGCGTGCGTGCGTGCGTGCGTGCGTGTGTTGGTAATAGTTACCACAGAACAAACCAGTGTTGAGTTATCAGTAACATGTACATGCAGATTTCTTTCTACAGTATGGAGTTTAATTGTATCTTATAAGACAGAATATGAAAAGTGCCCCTGTTCTTCCTTCCTGCCCCTTTCAAGGGGAACGAAGGAGCGAGAGGAGGGGAGCATTCGGTCTTTCCAAGGCACCATTCGGTTGCGCTTATACACATTCATTCTCCCCTTCCCTGACATCGGTGCTGGGAGCTGAGCCGGGGCTCCATGCGTGCTTAGCAAGCAGTCTTCTACGGAGCCACACTCCCAGCCCGACCCCAATGTCCTCCACATCCACAAGGCTTTGGAACCTTAAGTAGTCAGCCCAGATAGTGGGGCCTGCATATCCCCGCCACTCAGCATTTACTTCTTTATCTTCAAAGAAGAGCAAAAGGGGGGTGCCTGTGGACCTTTCTGGGGTGCTGGGATCTTGCTTTTCACATGGCTCTTGACAATCGTTCTAGGAGTGATGACCAAGGATTTCTGCCCCAGTCTGCTGCTTTCTGCCACTTACTACCTGGGCAGTGAAACTCCAGGCTCCCGGGGCTACAGGCATGCAACTGAGGACTGAGCTTGTATCATAGGCCTTGCCACTTCTTCTCCTCCTTCTCCCTCTCCTCCTTCTTACCCCCTCCTCCTTCCTCTCTTCCTCATCCTGCTCTTCCTTCTCCCCTTCCTCCTCCCTTTTCTTCTTCCCTCCCCACCCCCTCCTGCAGTCTGACTGGTGGAGAGGCATGGTTGAGAGGTGCATGTCTAAGAGACACTGTGATAGTGTAGCTGGGTAGCTGTCAGCGGCTTTTTTCACTTCTGTATTATTATATAGTAAGGTGGGTAGTTTTCTGAGTAACTAAGGGCCTTGCCTAGATTGAGAGGAAATAAAAAAATAAAAATACTGTTGCTAACGAACAGTTAGCACCATCTTCCAACAAACAGGAAAGTGAATCAGACTAACAGCCCCTGTCTTTTTATATCCAGATGCTTTTGGTGGTCTCCAGTGAGCATACGTTCTCTACATAACATAGGCCTGAGCCATTGCACCTAAGCATAGAGTACAAGGGAGCTTGAAAGGTCTAGCACAGAATGGGCCAAGATGGCGGCAGCTTCACATATACGTTACAGAGGATGTGGTCTTCAAACTAAGGAAATGATTTTTGGATCTTTTCTTGCTTTCTCTTCATTATTATTCCCATCCTGTGACCGCTGATCAGTAGCTGAGTATATGAAACTGTGGGCATAGAATCTCTATAGAGCTTTAAGACCAGCCCGGTCCTTTCTGGGGTTTCTATCTGAACCACTTCCAGAGATGCTGACTGAGTGGAGCAGACGTGATGCTGGATGAGAATGAAAGCTCTGCTGTAGGTTGTGACCTTTCTGGAGGGAATGGGCATTTTCTCAGAGCCTTAGTGGAGGCTGTTGTCACTGATGCTGGGCTGCTGGAAGCCCTGGAGAATGCTGATCAGCCCAGGGTTCTGTTGACTCTCTCTTGTCTTGCTTCAGGATTGAGCTCCGGGCCCTGGGCAAGATCTCAGAAGGTGAGGAGCTGACGGTGTCTTACATAGACTTCCTGCACCTCAGCGAAGAGCGCAGGCAGCAGCTGAAGAAGCAGTACTACTTTGACTGCTCCTGTGAGCACTGCCAGAAGGGACTGAAGGATGACCTCTTCCTGGCAGTGAAGGAAGACCCCAAGGTACTCACAACCCTGCTTCAGGGTCTGAGGCTACCTTCCCAGGAGCTGGGCAGCCCCACGGTTTACAGCCTTGAGGGATGGTGTGGGATAGAGATAAGAGCAAGGCAGGCAGGTCACAGCTGACATTGGGGGACACCTGAAGAAGCCATCTTCCCTGTGAAAGGATAACAATGGCTTGACTACATGGTTATTATGAACATTGGACAAGGTGATCTGCATAAGAGGCCTGGCACAAGGCACTCAGCAGGATTCAGTTCCCCACTCAGAGCCTGTACAGGTTAAATAATGTGGAGAACATCAGACCAAAATCCAACAGGCAAAGAAGGATTGCTATGGTTTTCCTTGTTGTGCAGAGATGGGTACTATGGAGATGGGACAGGTTTGCCAAGGGGATGCCAAGAGCTCAGCTGAGCTGGGAGAGAGTTGAGCTATTCGGGGACAGAATAGCCAGTTAAAGCCACACATCAAAAATGGGAGTGAAATATTTAGACACTTACATAGCAGTATAAACAAGAAGCAGAAACCAGACAAGATACAAATTCCTGCTCATCCATTTCCTCCCTTGGAGTGCACAGGGGTGGAGGGTGGGCTAGTACAGGTGTGGGGGCACTATTCTCACTGTTGGGAGAACTTGGTCAAAAGGCTCAGGCCATTTTCTGTATCTGTGATTAGAGGAAATATTCTGTCATTCTGTCAAGGGGGAAAAGCTCAGGGTACAAAATAATTGACTATCATGTCATCGTGGTAAAAATATCTTCAAGGCTTCCTCTCTTCCCCAGTAAGGAGGTCTCAGTAGATGTATGCAAGAAGATTACTAAATACTTCTCTATAACTGCTACTCCACTATCGTCTGTGAGTACACGTACATGCAATTCTAAACCCCCCTCTGAATCCTGCGTATAAGAGGAAATGTGTTCCTAGTTAGAGCAGAGGTGCTAGGTGAATTCCAGGGTTCCGGTCATATGATCTGTCTCATGGCTCCATTACCTACTGATGCACGTGCTCATTGATGTTGAGAAAACACCCTCCACACCCCAGTGTCCCTCCCCTCATCCATGGGCTGCTCTACGTAATTTTCTGGCCAGCAACTTATTTGTATTCTTATTATATCATATAAACATTTTCACCAAGAAGTTCTACTTCTAAGAATCTACCCAGAAGAGACGACACTCACATGTTTGCTATAAGATACACAGCTAAAGATAGACTGCAGTGGTGCTTTTCAAAATAATAAAATAGTGAGAAGAGGAAAAAAACCCTCAAATCAACACACAGGGAAATACTTAAACAGAAAACAACACCTAAACCATTCATATGCACGAAACAGGCGTCTGTATGCAGCTCTGCAGTGAGATCTGTTCCTCAGATCCCCCTTTTTAAAAATGAGGTCACCAGTCATGTGGGGTTAGAGATAAACCCTACTTCATTCACCATGTCTCATCTTAGGTAATTGTATCTGCAAGGAAGCTACTTGCAAGCTGGGCTGCAGTCTGAGCTCTTTGGGCTTAGGACTTCAACATATATATGATTTTGAGAGGGTGGCATTCAACTCATAACACCATGTCTTTTTACTGTGTTATGAAACTTAAGAGCCGTGTGCACGCATTTTGGCATGCAAGCATAGTCAGTATCCTTGCAGAAAGAAATAGAAGGAAGTTGTGACCAGTTGGTCAATGAAGCATGGGGTAGAGACATTTAGTTGATCCTCCTATGCAGGAGATAAAATAGTTTGGGCTAAGGATTATGGGGGTTTTTTGTTTTTGTTTGTTTGTTTGTTTTTTGGTAAGTAGACAAGATCCTTTTTCCCCCTTTCAAAATCCTACAACATAGAGTAGTTTAAGTCTGCATAAATATTTGTGTGTGTTTGCACAGTTCGGAAGGTGATGGTGGTCTTAGGTCCTCCTCCATCACTGGAGATAAACTGCTAGTGGTGATAACACGCCGATGTCTCTCAGGTTGACACGTCTCTGAAAAAAGAATAATGTTTTCTGTTTGAACTTAACTAGATTCAAAGCAAAATATTTCTAGTATTTTTTTAGATACCAAGTAGGGCTTTCTATTTTAAAACATTTAAATTATATTTATTGGCTGGGTGTGGTGAGGCATGCCTGTAATTTCAGGGAGATAGAAGTAGGTTGATCTCTATGAGTTTGAGACCAGCTTGGTCTACAGCTTGTTCTGCATAGTGAGTTCCAGAACAGCCAGAGGTACATTATAGAGAGAGCCTATCTCAAAAACAAACAACCTTCAAAACAAAACAAAAACAAAAACCGCATTTGTGTGTGTGTGTATGTGTGTGTGCCCGTGAGGAGATCAGAGGACAATTTGTGGAAGTTGGTTCTCCTACCATGTGATTCTCAGGAATTAAATTCAGGTTGTCAGGTTTAGTGGTGAGTGCTTTTTTACCCACTGAGCCATCTTGCTGGCCTCTTAAGTTGGGTTCTTTATTAAAGTAAACATATGAACTCAAAATAAAAGTATCTCAACTTAAATATTTGGACAGGAAAGATTAAGTGCACCTTTATGGTTTTCTAATGAATTAATTTGAGCTACAGTCCTGCTGGTCTTAAACTAATGATTTAGCTCATCCTGGTTTCTAACTCCTCATTCTCCACATCAGCCTCCCTCTCAGGTGCTGGGACTGCAGGTGTATAGCCTGCTAGGTTATCACTTTTGTTTTCTTTCTTTTTAAGCCATTGTAATGTATTAAGGGGGGGCGGGGAAGGAAAAAAGAAAAAAAATGAGAAGGCCTGTTTTCAGTCCAGGTACAACCCTGAATGTTTGAACTTGGGCATGTTTCTTCCTTTGGTACCTCATTTCCCTTCTGTAAAATGGAAAGTTAGCAGAATTTAACAGTGTTTCCCTCAGCTTGAACTATGTACGGTGTCATCACAATGTATGAAGCAGTGTCTCACGAAGCCCAGGCTGTTCTGCATTTGCTATGTAGCTAAGGAGAACCTGAATCCTGATTTTCCCACTCAGCCTCCCAAGGCTAGTAACCACAGGACAGCCACCATGCCAAGCTCAGCTGTTTTCCTCCTTAAAACATTTTATGAGAGGCTAGTAGGCAGCCCCATGATCGATCAGACCAGAAGTTCTCCAACCACCCTTCATATATGCACAGTACCCTCTATGAAATGCAAACAGAAAGTTTAAAATGAGATAATAAAAACAGAACGTGTTACACTTTCCTCAGTTGTACCTCCGGATACTTTCTGTTTAGCCCAGTTGGGTTTTTCTTTGTCTCTTTCTAGCCTTCAAGGCTGCTTTTCCAAAGTCAAGAACAAACATTCTTCATACTCTGTCCTCTTTCCTCTCTGCCTCCTGCAAAGGGGCTGCTCACCTGCTGGCGTAGCCCCGCCCCTTGTGTAGCCCCTCCTCTCTCTTTGGACTTAAAGATATTTGGCACACCCCCTTCAAAAAATAATGCTGTCCTTGTGGGAACTGTTTTTGTAGCTATAGTGCTTCCTTACCTCATATACCAAAACCTAGTGTAATAGCTTTGGCTAGATCACTAGACTGCTAAGTCTATCTAATGTAGGAAGCCAGATGAGTCCAGTATTCAGAAAGAGCTGATAAAAATCTCTCACACTTTTCTTTTGATCAAGATAAATAACTAATGGCTACATGGTAAGACACATAGAAGGGTCTGAAGGATTGTGACCATAAGAATCCTCGTAGTAAGCGCCGGTGGCCACTGGAATACGATTCTTGTATCAGGTCCTCAGGCTTTACTCCTGTTCTGGGTAATAATTAGTAATTTTATTTTATTGGTTTCTTGAGACAGGATTTCTTGTAGCTGAGATTGATCTTGGACCCCTGATCCTCTTGCTCTCGACCTCCTAGGTTCAGGGGCTGGAGGCAAGCACCACCACAGCTGGCTTCTGTGTTTTAAAATCAGTGACTCAGATGAAGACATAAATACAAGGCTTGTCTGTGAACTATGTGCTTGACTTGAAGCAGAGCATTTTAGACAACAGGATCCAAGTCCAAAACTCCAGAGGCAACAGATGAGGGAGCCAATGGCTAGTTCTGCTCTCGGATCCAAAAACCCAGCAGTGAGCCAGACTGCCAATGACAAGGTGATACTGAGGTTCTAAGCCTTAGTCACCAGAGTGTAAAGAGGGGGCTGGACAGGTGGCTCAGTGGGTAAGAATGCTTGGTGCTCTTCCAGAAGACTTGTGTTTCATTCCTAGCATCTATGTTGGGCAGGAAGCTGACAACTTCCTGTGACTCCAACTCCCTGGAATCCAATGCCCTCTTCTGACCTACACACACACACACACACACACACACACACACACACACACACACACACGGAGAGAGACACACACCACATATACAGAGAGAAAGAGAGAGAGAGAGATAAATGGAAAAAAATGCCTACCTCAGGTTGCATAAGCCTATTCAAAAATTCATATTTAAAATGTACGAGCACATGTGTGTGTGTGTGTGTGTGTGTGTGTGTGTGGTTTAAATGGATTTATGCAATTTTGTGTGGTAATGCTCCCCCTCCAAAAAAACCAAAAACCAAAAAACAAAAAATAAAACTGTAGACTGTCTAACAAAAACTTCAGTGCTAGGTACAGGAAACCTCCCATTCAGTTGTTGACCAGGGATGTCTGAGAGACCCCAGAACAATCTAGGCTACTACCATTGCCCTTGGTTGCCTCCCAGCACTTGAAGGTAAGACCTTCTGCAGAGGACATCACACACCAGAGACAGGCCCTGGAGAAACTGAGCTAAAAGCTTCCTTCCTGAGGACCGGCTCTCACAGTATTGGAAGGTGCTATGAAACCTTCTGAGGAACAAGAACTGGTATCTCTACCCACACGAGAGCATAAAAGCCACAACTGGCCAGCAAGAGATCCTTAACGATGCTATAGTGACACCTTTATCTTGGCAGTAAACAACAGATGTCTAATTGGACTTAAGGCTCAAGCACAAGAATTCTTGCCTAGAGTTGTAAATCTAGCCAATTACCCATTGCTGGAGGTCACGGAGCCCAGCAGAGAAACTACTACTTTCCTAAACCAATAAAACCTCTAACTGTATTCTAAATATTGATGCTTTTATTCATAGATAAGTGTGGCTCTCACTCCTCATCAAAGAAGCTTCTTTTGCACAGTCTATGACAAAGATCCACAACTGGTCAAAATGCACAGGATAAGTGACCATAAAGTGACCAATTCCAACTGATATGCCCGCAATGCAGCCCCTACACCCAAGGTTCAGGGAAAATTACAGGAAGGGGAGCAGAATGACTGTAAGAGAGAGGACTAGGATTCCCTCTGTGAGATAGCATCTTCTAGACACAGCAGGGAAGCTACACCCGTGAAACCTCAACAAAGTGGTTGCCTAAGCAAGACCTGAATAAGTACAGTAGTCAATACGCCAGTGTGGACAGGGGAGCTCTTACATGGCCCTGCCCCTAAATGAAAAGCTGCAGGTAGTCAGTGGCTGCGGAGAGAGGGAGAATCAATTTTCTTCAGGGATGAGCTTCCTGGTAAGTTATTCAAGTCAAGTGGTCATTCTTAATGACTGTGTGTGTGTGTGTGCGCGCGCGAGTGTGCGTGTGCGTGCGTGTGCATGCATGCATGCATGTGCCCACAAGTGTATGCGAGCATGTATGTGGGAGCATTGAGAGGGAGTGGGGGAACATGGGAGAGATTGAAGTAGGGAAAAGGGATAGAAATGATGTGAATACAGGTCTCATGTGTAAAATCCTCAAAACCCAAAAAGCTCTAAATTAAGAAAGCGAGAAAAGGAAGCACAAAGAAGCATTTGGCAAAGGCACAGTGGTCTTTAGTACACTTGGAGAAAGGAGACATTCAGAGTTCAGAGGGCATTACAGTGAATGAATTCATTACAGTGAATGAATTCATTACAGTGAATGTCAAAGATGGCAGATACTCGAAGAGGGTTTACTTTTGTTTCTTTTTTGGTAGTAGTGGGATTGAACCTTGGGCATTATGCATGCAAGGCAAGTGCTCTACTATGGAGCTACGTTTCCAGCCTTCTGATCTTCAGAGATAAAATGGGCTGCCCCGTGAGGTGATCTCAAACTGGATGTCCCTCTCTTTCCCAGCCCTCCCAGGAAGTGGTGAAGGAGATGATACAATTCTCAAAGGATACTCTGGAAAAAATAGACAAGGCTCGCTCCGAGGGTTTGTATCATGAGGTGAGAGCACTTTTAATAGAGGATAGTGATGGGGAAGAGGGTGGAGAGGGAGGGAGGTATGTGGAGAGAAAAAGGAGACCACTGAACAGGCTGCACTCCTGGAAGGCCGTTTCTCTTCATGCTCTTCTATCTTAGCACCCATTAAGGACGTATTCTCCATGACTGCTGAACCCAATGAGATCTGGCCCAGGAGAGCTGGATCCATGCGTTAGGGGTGGGGGGGAGTGCCTGTGACAGCTCGTGTGGCATCAGAAACAGAAGACTGGACACTGAGAGTGGCATGCCTGCGTTTCCATCGCTGAATATATGCCTCTTACACCCTGTCGCTGCTGCGCACTGGGCATTCAACCTTGGCTCCTAAAGCCCCATGGCTTCTCATCTGGCTGTATACTATAATCATCCATGTAAACGCCTCCTCCAACCAGGACACTTTCTCTAAAAGCCTCTGCTAGAGGCATCTGGGCATCAAGGTTTCATAGCCTCCATGGGTTTTCAGTGTGCAGCCAAGTGGTCTGCAGAGCTATTGCTGGGTTAGTTTTTGGAAACGAGGTCTTTGTATGTAATATAGGCTGGTATTCAACTCTCTATCTTCCTGAGTATGGGAATCACAGCTTATACCATCACACCTGAGAAGCTGGTCTCAGCAACGTGTTGGAAGTTTATTCTTGTGTCTTGTCCTTTAAGCTGGGATCTATCCATTCTGAGATGGAACAGAGGCACCACGAGTCAGTGGCTTTTCCCCAAGCTCGTTATGCATATTGGCTGAGCCAGGTGTGGGAGTCACTGGGGTGTGTTGATATGGTAGTTCATTTTACTCCACAGCTGCTTCATTTCCCTTCTTTTCCTCCTCTTCCTTTACTAATTCATCCACTGCACATATATGAGCCCTTACTAGGGCGACGGTGTAAGGCATTCTCCGTAGCCCCCAAGTTCTGTCAGATGGGAGGAAGCCATGAAAGTTAAGTGTTATGCATGGTAGGAGATCTATGACAAGAACCACAACAAGGGATGGGGTGTTATTTCCGTGGGCTCCATTCCTCTGGCTTCTCCTCTCTTCACTTCTACCCCCAATAACATCACAGGCTGATGACTAAGCCTTGAATATGTAGGTTTTAGGGGTGGGCACTTACCGAAACCATATCAGTACATTTACTTTGTGTATATACACACACACACACATATATATATATACATATATATATGATGTATATGTATATGATGCATATGTATATACAAGTTTAGTACATATGTATAGATACACACATACTTGTATATGTAGTTTCTACAGCTCTGCTATCTACTGACTGAAAATTTCACTTTGTTGTGTCATCTTTATGTCCCAACTACCCTTTCCCATGCCTACGTCTTAGCCACGTGGACCATTTTGTTAGTTCAAGCCACAAATCTTGTTTTTATGTTTCACCAGGTTTCAAAGAGTGAGTCTAGTGTTGTCTTAATGTTCTGTCTATCGGTTAAGACATACTCTGGTACAGTAGTGATGGATGAAGCTGTGTCTCCCTCCAGGTTGTGAAGCTGTGTCGGGAGTGCCTGGAGAAGCAGGAACCAGTGTTTGCTGACACCAACCTGTATGTGCTTCGGCTGCTGAGCATCGTGTCAGAGGTTCTTTCCTACCTTCAGGCCTTTGAGGAGGCCTCACATTACGCTAGGAGGATGGTGGATGGCTACATGTACGCAGTGGCCCTAAGTCTCGGGTAGTCTCCCAGAAACCCTCTGTTTCAGGGATGCCAAAGAGATGGCACACATTTGACTGTTTCTCTTATACCCACAAATGGAATTGGTCATAGGCCATGGTCATGGTCATGCTTCTCCTTACAAACGAACCTTTTAATCATGTCGTTCCAAGTAGTAATGATCAAATAATGATGTCAGACCTGGTCCTCAGATGAAGCCTAGTTGTCAGCTCTGCTTTGTTTGTGTATACATTCCTTACTTGTCACTTGAGCCATGCCTTCTGCCTTTGATTTTCCTAAATGAAGCTTGATTTTAAGTGCTTGGAAAGTTTTTTTTATTCTCTCTTTAATAACCTATGACCAATATTTTATGCATAGGTCTTGGGCATGGACACTTATCCAAACCATAGTAATATATTTATTTACATTGTGTATATCTTTATATAAGTAGACATATATATATGTATATGCATGCATAAATAATATTGTGCAGATATATACACACATGCATAAGTTTCACAGCTCTGCTATGATGAGAAGGACCATTCTTGCTTATAAATTATAATATGTTGCTTTCTTATTCCCTCCCACCAATGCTCTCTCTTGCCTTCTATGTTCATATTATCGTAGGAATTTGTGTTTCTGGTCAGATGATTAACTCTTCATAAGAAAGCTTTTATTTAGAGGATGCTACTCATTAAACATGCAGGTAAACTGTCAGCATGCTAGGAAGGAGCCCTGCTAGGAGAAGAAAATATAGTGCAGCCCCAGGAAGGACATTAAAGTTGTATTTCCCACCGTGAGCTTCTTTTCATGGTCCCCAGAGAACTGAGGGTTCTCCAGATGGTACCTGGCTCCCTAGGCTCAGGCTCAGAGTACACCTGTGGCCCTCTTTGTCCATGAAGCATTGGCTTCGTGGTCCAGGTCAGATTCCCAACTCTCCTGACCTCACTGTGTAGAACATTAGTCAGCTATATGTATTTCAATACATAGACCTCTGAGAAGCTGCTGGTGCCTTATAGCTCTAGGTGAAAGTCTAGATGAACTTGATCCATAAGAGTATTGGCTTGGATGTCATTTCTGTCTGCTGTGACAGAACACCCTGAGAGAAGCAGCTTAGAAGAGAAAGAGTTTATTTGAGCTTCCAATTCCAGGTCACAGTCCATCAGTGCTGGGAAGCTGAGGTCACAGCACACCCACACTCAAGACCAGAAAGGAATGCATGCATGCATGCATGCAAGCTTGCTCTCAGTTTGTCCCCTCCACTTGTACAAAGTACAGGATCCTCAGCTCAGGGAATGGTGCTATCCACAGGCCCTCAAGACAGTTGCCCACAAACATACCCATAGCCTCAACTGAGACTCGTATCCCAAGTGATGTTAGATTATGTCAAGATGATAATGACAGCCACCAGCACACATCAGGAGTTATTCTGTGCTGTACAGATGTAAAGGTGCTTGTGATAATGAGTCATGATTGCTTTCTGTGCCTCTGCAGGAAACTCTACCACCATAACAATGCCCAACTGGGCATGGCTGTGATGCGGGCAGGGCTGACCAACTGGCATGCTGGTCACATCGAAGTGGGGCATGGGATGATCTGCAAAGCCTATGCTATTCTCCTGGTGACCCATGGACCCTCCCACCCTATCACCAAAGACTTAGAGGTAAATAGCATACTGGAGGTGGACAGTCACTGTCTTGTTAGAAGATCTCTTAAGATGGGAGTCCTGGATCACCTTGACTTTGCTTTGTGGAAGTCTATAGATTGCCAGCTAGACCAGAAAGAAACTTAGGATGCTTTAGCCTACCCCCTTGATTAGTATGCAGAAACAGAGGCCCCAAAAAGGGAAGTTCTCTGTCTATAGTTATCCAGTGGTTTGATGGTAAGGCCAGATATGGCTAATTTTATATCTAGTATATTAAGCTTGTCAATGGCAGAATCTCTGTCAGTCTTACCATAGTGACCTGGGCCTCTGAACATAGCTCTTTCTGAATACTCTCTGAGTGGATAGGTGGGATACAAGGACTTTGTTGTGCGTGGTACACTATAATCTTCCCAACCTGATATAAAGTGCAGAGAAATCTCTTCGTCTTTTGGATGGTGAAACAGGGGCCTGAAGTGGTCAAGTCACTTTGCTGAGGTCTTACAACCACAGAGTTCAGGATCCAGGGTTTAGATCCAGGTCCTCCTCTGATAATAAAAAGCATTTCCTGCTGAAAACGACTCTTTGGCTACTGTCTCATGGATCCAACCCCCTCTCTCTATGATGTGAGACATACTGCTACACCATCAGTTCACAATAGTGCCCCCTCCGTGTTTCTGAAGGCATAGAGTTGTATTTTATTGACCAGGGGTCATTTATCCAAAGATATGTCAGGACTGTGTCTTTGAGACTTGTTCTTATCAGTGCTGTATCTGTATCCCACAGGCCATGAGGATGCAGACCGAGATGGAACTGCGCATGTTCCGCCAAAATGAATTCATGTACCACAAGATGCGTGAGGCTGCCATGAACAACCAGCCCATGCAGGTCATGGCTGAACCCAGTAATGAACCAGCCCCAGCTCTGTTCCATAAGAAGCAGTGAGGACCTTGTTGGAGGGTGGGGGCATTGTGGCTGGGGAGCTGAGGAAATTACTACTCTGCGTCTCCAACCGTCATTTTGGTTCAACTCAACGCAGCTTAGTTCTCTCTCATCTCAGACCAACTCTTTCTATATGTGTTGGGTGCTAGATTCCACCATCTATTTAATAAAGTAGTCCCGAATATAACTGGGCTAGAAATAAAAATGTAAACAAACAAGGCACAGCATAATAGTAAATGCCACTTATGGAGACAGTTTCAGAGGAGGTGTGTGTGTGTGTGTGTGTGTGTGTGTGTGTGTTGAGAGTAACAGCTGAGCTAAGAGTGGCAGGTACCTAGAATCTCAGGTGACTGCTTGTTTATCTGTGCAGTCATCTCTGGGGCTGCTGGTTTCATCTACAGTTATGAATATTTGGGGTTTTGCAGACTGGGATGGGTGACATCCTATATCCTCAGGCTGGGGTTGCATTTGGCCCTTTGAGATCTACTCAAAGGTGCCTAGAAAGAGGCAGGGATCTTGAGGTCCTCTGGTCTTAATTCTTAATCCAAGCTTGAAGCATAGCTTTAGAATAACTCTAGAACACACAAAGAAGGAATTTTTCCCTTCCTGGTCCTACCCACCAAGACTGTAGCTTCTTGTGATGTTGAAAAAAAGCTGAGGTTTCCTGGCCATTGGCTTGTAGGAGTGAGGAAGGCTTTTCAGAGTGAAGCTGACTGTGTGCATGCCTGGCAAGGATGGACCCATCAGAAGTGCCATGGGAGGGGTTTCAGGCCTGAGGAGTCTGGCCCAATGAGGTTCTACTCATCATACTGAGTGACTGTTAGTTCCTCTGCTTGATTCCTTTATCCTGTCTGTGCTCTGGGGGCTTCTGCCCTTAAGGATGGCAGTTCACCTGGCCTAGGATCTCATCAGAAGAGTGGCCAGTTTGCTCTCATTTCCTTAGAGGTCAACTTCTGGCTGAGAAATGAAGGCCAAAGAATGCTCTTTTAGTTTCTGGAACCTCAACTTTCTCATCAACATGGTGGGGGATCATGAAGTAAATTCCTTTGGTTGAGGATGTCACCAAAACTTCTACAAAACCTTGTGCTACCACTGACCCCAGAACACTAACATCTTGAAGTCACATGATTCCCAATAACTGCAATTTGTCTGCCTAAAATGTTAGTTCCTCCATCCCCAGCTTTTCATCCCAGAATGGTACCCTGCCTCAGTTTCCTCCTCTCTCCCTCTGCCTATGTTGGAAGTTGGATTTTTTTTAAAGGCCTATCCCTATACAGACTGTAGGATAGCACCAGACCCCAGCAGCATTTAAAGAGAACTCGTTAGTGTTAACACTGGCTGAGACCACATTTCTGCTGGGGTTTCCATTTTCCCAATTAGACAGATAAGGAATGAGTTGTAGTGTGCTGAAATTGGCTTTATCAGCTTTGGGGGCCAACTGTGCACAGGTCTCCACTGCACCATGCTCACTGATATCATGGTGACATGCAGTTAGCCATGAAAGGAATGTGAAGACCATGCTCAGGGTCTTACACTTAGAACACATGTATAAACTTACGAAAGGGAAGTGGCAGAATGGAATGCTAAAGGAGTCTTGGCTTAACTGGAGACTGTACTTGCAAACCTTTAGCCCTGAGACCCACAGTAAACATGGCTAAGAGTTCTATGCACCACCCTCACCACAACGTCATCTGCATCCACCCCATTTTGGTGAACCAGTGTACTAATCAGACATAGTCATTGGCTGGTGACTCTCTTAGGGACTGCCTCTCTAAAGATCTGAGGAAGAAAAATATGGTGAGACCTTCACTATGGCCAGAAGGATTTTCCTACAAAGCACTTTATTTGCAGACTGTAAACCCATCATTAAGTACCTTCAAACTCCTGGGTCAAGTTCAAGCTCCTTTCCAAAATCAGAAGACTCACTGCAGATACTCCGTTCTGTCTCTGTCTCCTCTCATGTCCATTTTCAGCTTACCTGATTGCAAAATAAATACCCTTGGATGCTCTTGGGCTGGCTGTGATTTTTTTCTGATGTGGAACACTAGGAAATTGTGAGTGCTCAGTGTATGTAAAAACTGATCCAGAACCAGTGAGATAGTTCAGTGGGGAAGTGTGCTTGCTACTAAGTCTGACAACCTGAGTTCAACCCCCAGATCCCACAGAGTGGGAGGGGAGAACAGAGGCCTTCAAGTTGTCCTGGCCTCCACAAGTGCACATGACACCTGCACATCCCCTTCCCCCAAGTAAATAATTAAAATGTAAAATAAATAGATAAATAAACAGACAAATAAGCAAATGAATGAATAAAAGACAAAGTACCCAGAAGGCCCACCTGCAGCCACCATGCCATGCATTGTGGGTTGAGGAGGACACCCAGAGGTGTCTGCCCACAGTAGGAGCCACCATGATGTTTGAAAGTATGTGGTGGACAGTATACTCACATACATACGATAAATAATTCCTACTCATAAAAAGGTAAGGGAGGAGAGAGCTGTGAATTTCATATCATGTATCCCAATCCCACTCATTTCTTTGTTCTCCACCCTTACAACCTTCCCCTAAACGAAAACAAAAGACAGGAATAAAATAAAATGACAAAAAATAAAATAAAACATAAAAACATCTCCTTGTGGAAGCTGTAGTGTGTCACAGTGTGTCTCACAGTATATCCTTTTGTTCACACATTTTCACTTGCAAATTTTCATTACAAGATCTCCATAGTACAGGGCAACAACAGGATATTCGAGAGGAGTGCTGTGAGGATCCAGTACTGATGCTGTAGCAGAAGCCAGAGGCCTTGAACCAGACCAGTGACTCATTGCAGTGAAAATTTGAGTATACTGTCCTTGTCTTCAGACATTCTAGAAGAGGGCATCCGATCTCATTATAGACGGTTGTGAGCTACATGTGGCTGCTGGGAATTGAACTCAGGACCTCTAGAAGAGTAGTCAGTGCTCTTAACTGCTGAGCCATCCCTCCAGCCTTCCTTTACCCTTTCAAATCACGTTCTTTACCCTAATGCAGTCAATTATGAAAGAGAACAGGGAGAAAATAAAAAACAAGAAGATAAAAGGAAACAGCTATTTTGTGGACATACTTAAGAATGTGCATTAGCCAGGAAAGTGTTCTCACAGGATGAGCAAGCACTCCCTGTTGGTAAAATGTCCATAGTCTAGGTAAAGGGCTGTAGTATTAGCAAGTAAGTGTGTGAACTCACATGCTGGCGTGTTTGTGTGCTCACATGCTGGTGTGTGCACTCATATCCTGGTGTGTGTACTCACATGCTGGTATGTGCACTTGCATGCTGGTGTGTTTGTGTGCTCACATGCTGGGGTGTGCACTCACATGCTGGTGTGTGCACTCACATGCTGGTATGTGCACTCATATCCTGGTATGTGCACTCACATGATGGTATGTGCACTCACATGCTGGTGTGTTTGTGTGCTCACATGCTGGTGTGTGCACTCACATGCTGGTATGTGCACTCACATGCAGGGGTGTGCATGTGAGTGTGTTGGGGGTAGAGAGCGAAGATAAGATGGACCAAGGGAAAATTGTAGAGCCCATCAATAGCTGTTTCTTCAGGCCCTAAATCCTCTGGGCACCTGTACAAAATCCAAGTTCAGCATCTCCCAGGGCAAAAGACAACTCCTCAACCCAGAGCTAGTCTCAGTACAAGACCCTGGTAGGAGTCATTTTGGGAAATGGTTTGTTTTATTTATTTATTTATTTATTTATTTATTTATTTTTATTTATTTATTTTTTTTGAGAGAGGGTTTCTTTGTGGAGTCCTGGCTGTACTGGAACTTGCTCTGTAGACCAGGTTGGTCTTGGACTCAGAGATCTGCCTGCCTCAGCCTTCATAGTGCTGGGATTAAAGGGAAGCGCCACCACTGCCTGGCTCATTTTTGGGAAATTCGATCTGATCCCTAGAAACTTTGCTGAAAAACATTCAATTATTTTTTCTAGCTTCAGAGTCAAAGAACTTAGCTGTCAGCTTATTGACAATACAAGCCTCTTTCCCTCTGCATGACACTCCCAGCTTAGTTTCTATGGTGATGAGAGTGTCTGTTAATGCTCCAAATATCACACGCTGTTCCAGCTCTACTCTTTTGCTGTGCCAAACATCATGACAAAAGGAAGAAAAGGGTTTATTTCAGCTTACAGAGCCTAAGTAACTGTCAATCACTGAAGGAAGTCAGGACAGGAACTCAAGGCTGGAACCTGGAAGCAGGAACTGAAGCAGAGGTTCTGGAGGAGCATTGCTTGCTCTCTCTGGCTTATGCTCAGCCCACTTTCTTATAAAACACAGACACACCTGAATTGTGCTACTACCGTGGGCTGTGCAGTTCCAATCATCAGCCAAGGCGATTTCCCACAGATATGCATCCAGTATGATAGAGACAGCTCTTAAGTTAAGGTTTCTTCTTCCTAAGTCACTGAAAGTTTGTGTTAAGTTGATAACAAAACCAGTATATACACCCAATTGGCCACCTGACACCACCCCCAGGAATCCGAGAAAAGCATTTGCTTTGCAAATCATTTTATGGCTCCTTTCAAACGCCACGAAGAAGAAATCGCACTATGCATTTTATAGAAGCGGTAACTGTGATCCAAAATCATACGCCAGCTGGCTCAACTGTATTTACAAGGCAAACATTTCTTAAATCACCTCCTCATCAAACACATAAATGCAGAAAATTGGTTGCCTATAAAATAGCCAATTAACATAAATTATGTAAAAAGCTCTCAACCTCCTGGTTCTGTCCCCACAACAGATGTATTGGTTGCCTAGAGGCGTTGACCTCAGCTCCCATAGATGTACATTAAGAGACACGTTTCCTTCCTGCTTTAACACAGTTTACATGAAGGATATTAGGTTGTTAGAATTGTTCTGAAGTTTATGCTGGTCAAGGTGGTTACAGGTATTTGGGTGATGGAGCTAGGAGGATCTAATATTCAAGGGTTCCTTCAGATACACAGTAAGGGAAGGCGAGCCTGGGCTACATTTTTCTATAATTTACTTTGTGTTAGACTGACATCATCATTTATAGATTATTTCAAACTACACTGATCTACAACACTTGATTTAATCCCCCTTTTCTTACTTTTAAAATACTTGTTTTATTTTAAACTCTTTCTCACTCACTCTTGTGTGTGTGTGTGTGTGTGTGTGTGTGTGTATGTGTGTGTGTGTAAACACAAGTGCATGTTCCCACAGAGACCAGAAGAGGGCATCTGATCCCTGGAGCTAGAGTCATAGGTGGTTGTGAGCCTTCCTACTTGGGTACTAGGACTAAACTTGGGTCTTCTGCAGGAACAGTAGTTAGCTGAGCCATCTCTCCAGCCCCCTCTGCTCTTCTTTTCTATGCTTGTGTTGGGGGCGTGGCATGTGCATTTTATGGCATGTGTGTGAGGTCAGAGGACAACCTCAGGTACTGGTTCTCATCTTCTACCTTGTTTGAGATAGGTAGCCTATGAGTGACCCATGAGCTTCGAAGGATTCTCTTCTTTGCTCCCTTCTTCCTGTTGGGGTGCAGAGACTAGAGATGCATAAGCCAGTCTGTTGGGCTTTATGCTGGTTATGGGAATCTGAAGTCAGGTTGTCAGGCTTGTGATAAAAGCACTTTACCCACTGAACAATATCCTCGGCCCTATCTAGACAAAGCATCTGTTTCTAGTTTATATTGTTGCTTTTCAATCCAGACCCAGAACTGTGTGCATGCTAGGCAAGTGTTCCCCCACTGCACCATACCCTCAGCCCATTTGCTTGCTTGCTTGTTTGTTTATTAAGACGTAGCCAGGCTGATCCCCACATCTCTCTGCCTCCTAAGCGCAGGCATTACAAGGCAGTGTACTGCTACACCCAACAACTACTACACCCAACATACGCTCGTGACATCCTTTATGCTTTCTATACACGTACGTAGTATTACTTCGGGAAGCTGCACAAGCGTGTTTTCTAGGTGCTAGGGACTTCACTGAAAATGTTAAGGGGTGCTGTCAAATGGCCTCAGTACTGACGGCACGGCACTAGTCCCCACCACTGATGGTAGAGCCAGTCATAGCATCCTTACAAACTTGGATGCAAGTGGTCTTAACATTCACTAGCTCTTGTATTTGAGTACCTTGTCTTACATGCCCCACCTCTGTTATGGTAAAATAAACATCTTTTATAGTGAGGGTGGCCTATTAAATGTACTTGACCTGCCTGTCCATTGACTTGTTGGTAGTTCATTTTAATTTGGGGGAAGTTTTATATCTTATAACTTTCATAATAATGTTATTGCTGCTATCTGAGACCATAGGGAAAGATAGTAGGCTCCTAATTCAATATGGCCAATATCCTTATTGAGACATCCTTGGGAAGCATCTACGTGAAGACCAGAGTTATGCTGACACACCAAAGAGCTCTTAGAAGACAGCAGAGCCCTGGACCAGATGCTTTCCTAGATCCCTCAGAGGAAACTTGGCACTGTCAACGTTGGATCTCAGACTTCTAGTCTCCAGAATTGTGAGGTCTGCTGCTTATGCCACCCAGTTTGTGGGACAATGGTGTTTCAGGGTTTTATTGTTGTGAAGAGACACCATGACCACTACAACTCTTAAAAAGGAAAGCATTTAAATGATACTGGCTTACAATTTCAAAGGTTCAGTCTATTACTATCACGGCATGAAGCATGGCAGTGTGCAGGCAAACATGGTGCTGGAAAAGGAGCTGAGAGTTCTCCATCTTGATCCACACAGGCATCAGGAGAAAGACTGTAAGCTACACTGAGCACAGCTTGAGCATAGGAGACCTCAAAGCCCATCTCCCCAGTGACACACCTCTTCCAATAAAACCACACCTACTCCAACAAGGCCACACCTCCTAGTATTCCCATTCCCTATGGGCCAACATTCAAACACATGAGTCTAAATGGGAATATCCCTTTTAAACCACCCACATTCTACTGACACCCCCCACATAGGCTTGGAGCCATACAATAATGAAGAAAAGCATCCAGCTCAACTTCGAAAATCCCGATAATCTATAATAGTCTCAAACTTTCATGTAATTTCTTAACTATAATCTCCTGTAAAATCAGAAAGCAGATCACATACCTCCAACATATAATGGGAGGAGAGAGAGCATTGTGAGGAAATACTGGACCAAAGCAAGACTAAAAACCAGATGGGCAAACTCCAAACTCTGCATCTCTGAGTCTGATGTCAAAGCACTCTTCAGATCTCTAATTCCTTTTAGTTGGCTACAACACACTTCTCTATCTTGGTCTGGTTCCACTCCCTGCTATCTGTTCTCCTTGGCAGGTATCCCAAGGCTCTGGAAATTTCCAACATCTTGGGGTCTCCAAAGCAATCCAGGCTTCACCTTCACAGCTTCACACAATGGCCTCTCTAGGCCTCCATGTAGGAGCACCCCAGACATCCCTGGCCTCAACAGCTTTCCTTAGTCACAGAGGGAGACTCCATAACCCCTTTCTTCTATCCTTGACTCTAAAGCCAGAACCGTGTGGCTAAAGCTACCAAGACCTGCTACTTGGTGAGGCTAGAATATGGCCCCCTTGTTCAATGACATCTTCACCAGCTTTCTGTTTTTGATGATTTCCTTCCCTGCCTAAGTTTGACTGTCCTCTTGGAACTTAGAAATTCACTTGCTTCTGCTTCTGGAGTGCTGGGATTAAAGGCATTTGTTACCCTAAACTTGCCAATTTCTTTTCACAAGTTGGAAGTTTAACTAGGTGGAGTCTTGCTCTGAAGTCACCACTCCTTTTTTTTTTTTTTTTTAAAGATTTATTTATTTATTTTTTATTATGAGTACACTGTAGCTGTCTTTGGACACACCAGAAGAGGGCATCCAATCTCTTTATGGATGGTTGTGAGCCACCATGTGGTTGCTGGGATTTGAACTCAGGACCTCTGGAAGAGCAGTCCATGCTCTTAACCGCTGAGCCATCTCTCCAGCCCCCACCACTCCTTTTATTCCTTTTAACATCAGGCTTTTCTTTACTCTGTTTATCATCTTGAACACAAAACTTAGCTCCATTCCACTCCCTGGTGCCCCCCTTTCCCTTAAAATAGTACATTTTCTGTTTTTTCCTTGCTTAGCTTGCTCCTTTTCGGTACAGATCTTCATTAGAGTGAACACTAGTACGAAGCTGTTTTGAGATTTCCTCTGCCAATGGAACTAATCTAAAAACCCTTCAATTTAGTATCAGGCAAACTTTTTGAACAAGGGCAAATAAGTGGTCACATTCATTGCCAAAACATCACAAGAGCAGTTTCTAGGCCACATACTAACATTCTTCTCCACTGAAACCTCTTGAGCCAGGCCCCCACAGTTCAAATCATCCTCAGAACCATTGTTTTCAATGTTCCTACTAGTAAGGGCCACAATGCCCTACTTAAATCATTCAACTGCTTTTGTTCATGCCACCACAAATGGCAAACCAACCCAGTTCTCAGACAGCAAGTTGCTGCTCAATTCTGCTATTACCACCCTCATAGCCTTTCAGCACCAGAAGTGTCCCGGCCTTCATAAAGAAGCCTTGATAAAGAGCTAACAACTACAGAGGAAAATAAAAACCAGCCACACACCGATGTGCCAGTCACAGAAATGAATTCTAGACTGAAGAGCCAAGTTAATAAATATGAAATGCTGCAAGTCGGTATAACATCCAGGGATGAATACGGTTGTAAAGGCAGAGGTGAAGGTGTTCACCATCATCTTCAACGACACGAGGCAGAGTCTGTGGCCAGCCTAACTTAGATGACTCCCTCCCTCCAAACAAACCAGTTAAGAAATAGAAAGAAAAGGAAGACAAGAGACACATAGCAGTGGATAGCTTCTAAAATGCAAGACTTTCTTTTAAAGTCTTAATTATGTGTATGCCTGTGTGGGCCGCTGTGGGAGTACCCTCAGAGACTGAAAGAAGGTGTCCGATCTCCTGCAGCTGGAGGGACAGGCAGGTGGGAGCTGCCTTGTGTAGTTGCTGAGAACTGAACTGGGGTGCTCTACAACAGCAGCGTGTACTCTTGACTACTGAGCCATCTCTAGTGCTGGATTTCTTATAGAAAGTGCAAAGACCAAAGGAAAAGATTAATACATTCGACTTCATCATTTACTAAGATTACACAGGAAAAAGAGAGTGTAAATGTAACTTCCCTATAAAGCAGCACTGTGGGAGGGCACCCTTGTGATCCCTGAAAACAGAGTTTGAGAAATACTCAGTGACAGAGTGTATGCCACACATGTGTGAAACCTCGGGTTCAATTTCTAACACACACTATCTCTCTCTAATACAATAAAAACAATAGCACCACAGTGAGAAGCCACCAAGAAGAAATTATTTCAAAACAAAGGTAACTTTATTGTATCAATTTTACATTGTAAAAGAATATGAAATACAGCCTTGTCTAAATCCTCTTGCTGACTCTCTTGTAGACAATGTCGCCCAGTGTCATGGTCTGAAAGTCAGAAGAGGTATTATTAAATATTTTGTTGATGATGAATTGTAAAACAAACAAAAATAATCTTCCCAAGTGGGTCCATCAAATGTGCTAATACAATAAACAACTTGAAAATTTCCCATTTTCATTAGGAGCAGAGGGATGATTGGCAACCTTTTCTAAAACAGCATGCTGGGTCTTCTCACTTTCTTGTTCATGTGGAGAGCTGTCCTTCCAACCATTGAATGGTTTCTTGAATCAATGACAGCTATAGAAAAACCATCCAGAGCAGCCTAATCTAATGTCTCAAATTTTCATTGACATCTATTCCTGCACATTAGCTACCTGTGGCTGAACACAAGGATCTGTAGAGAGAGTTGCTAGACTGGAACATAGTAGGTGCTGTCTACTTTCCTCTTACACTTGTGAATGAGCACATGAGAACACTGGGCACAGTTCCTCTTTTGTAGGAGTGAGGGGCAAGAGTGTGGGGCGTGGATGTTGTTTCATGATTGATGCCCCTCTCTCTCCATGGTGGAGGGGGTTTTCACTTGACCAGATGGTGTCACCTAGACAGGGGTTTGCCTTTTGTGACACCCTCACCCCAAGGTGCATTTTGGATACAAAGGAAAGCTGGAAGATCTGACCATGAGAGAAACACCATGAATTACTGTAGTAGGACAAAGCATGACCAGCAGCCGGGCATGGAAGATGATGGCATTGGAGTGCATACCCAGCATGTCATTCATTAGCAGCCATAAACTTGGTAAAAAGGTGACTCCACACCAATGCCAACGGGGCAGAGGCATTTATTAGGCATCTGGGGTATGGAAGATGCCTGGCTCTGTGGCTCATTAGTTAGTGCTAAGGCTGTTAATCACTCTGACATTATCAACTAGGAATAGCAATGAAAAAACAAAGCCTCTCTGTGGAGATTTTCATTGATAGGAAATGCTGCTGTAGGAGCCACTGAAGCTCCTGGACAGGATATCTGCAGACACAGTGAACTCTGGGAACATCTCTGGGTTGAATGGACTTCTGTCCTATGGCCTGAGTGTGGGGTTTGAGGCCCCATCCCAGCAGAAACAGAGACAGGCCAGCTATGCTCTACACATGCTGTCCTGTGCCTCAGCACACCAAGCACTCCTCAGCCCATTCTGTTTGGTGCTGTTGGGGAAAGGGTAAGTGTCAGGGAGTGAGCAAGGAGGAGAGAGGCAGAGAGGCAGGGGAGTGGCTGATTCTGAAAGTGGAGGACAAGGAGGTGTGAGACACCAGGTGAATTAGGAAAGGGTGCCCCTTCCTCAAGGTACTGCTCTTCTATCTGTCAGGAAATCACCCTGATATTCTGCCATGGTTTGGCAAGAACAAGATGGCTGCAGGTGTGCTGAGTACAAATCCTCACTGTCTATAGTGTGAACAGACTCCCCTAGGGCTTGAGTAGTGAACAGCTGTGAGATTAGCCCTAGAGACAGAGCCAGGTCAGGAAATCCTGTCACTGCTATTTGACACACTCTCTGGTCATTGCCTTATTTCCTTCATTTAGGAAAGGGTTGTTTGGTAGATTTGATAAGATAGCTATCAACTCGGTGGTACATAATGGATCCTCTCAGGTAGTAGAAGCCATTGACAAGAGGCAAGGTAGAGTCAAGGTCTCAGGAGGAGAGGGTGGAGAATGAGAGATGGACATCCAGCTGTCCCTCATCCTTTACCTCACCATTCACTTCAAGCACTGGGATGGCAAGACCAGAGTCCCAACTTACATTGGTGATTGTGTCTCCATTGAGTTCAGTCACGGACTTTATGCCTTTGAAAGTTGTCACCATTTTATTGTCACCTTCCATCTTAACGATTGCCTGCAGGGAAGACAGACCATGGCCCATGAGCAAAGGCCTAGCAATGAAGCTAATGAAGTTGGTTCTCTGCATGTTACCAACTGACCTGTCCGTATCCAGTTCTCTAGTGCTAAATGGAAATAGGGCATATTTATGAACGAAAGAAAATGTCAAGCTGACCCAAGTGGTTCTCCCCTGGGGTGGGGGTGGAGAAATCCTAAAATAAAATATATAATCTCATTTCTCAAGCTTATAGAGGGAGGAGGTAGCAAAACTCCAGTCATCAGCATCTGGGAGGATTCAGTTTAATTTGGCTATTGAGTCTTTTTTATTGTGGCACCAATCCCAAGTCATATACATCAAGGAACACAGTAAATAGAAATGGTCTGGCACAGTGCTTCAGGCTTTCCAGCACTCATGAGGCAGGAGCATGAAGATGCTGAGTTTGAGGCCAGTATGGAATACATGGCAAGATGCTAAGGGGGGGGGGGAAGAATAAAAGGAAAAGAAGCAAGGGAAGGATGGAGGGAAGGATCCTAACCAAGAGGTTAAATACCAGCCGAGGTTAAACATCTGCCTCTCCAATGGGCATTGAAAAAGAACTGTAGTAAAATGCATGACACCCAACCCTCACCTGCTCTTCTCCTTGACACATAAAAGAGGCAGAAGTAAGAGCAACCCAAAGAGACAAAGAGACTCCTGCCGAGCCTGATGCCTGGGAAGGCAGTAGCAGAAAGAACAGATGCATAGTCCACTGGCTACCCTGGGCTGTGCAGGTCTCATAGGGAGGGGCAGACGACAGGTCCCATAGTCTCTGTATTTCTCTGCTATCACCTGTCCATGGCTCACACAGCCCATAGACACCTGACTTTGCTGCCTGGAATCATTGCCCAGGAAGCTGCCCTGGCTCAGATAAAGGCTCTCACGGACACCAATTTGCTCCAGTTCCAGGCTCTCCTTAAAGGACTGAGAGCCAGAAGCACTGTGCCTGGGAGACCCTGAGACTGAGGATTCTGCTCTGTGCCCCGTTTTTCCCACACCCTCCATAGTAAGAGCCCAGATATCCATGATCCCTGAGACAGTGAGAAATCTACTCTCAGAGCTCTCTTTGTCTCCTGCCTGAAGTAGGTTCAGTGACATGGTCTCTGTTAGGAGAAGTTTTGGGAAACAGACGGTGGCCAGAGGTGGGACTACATACCTTGACCTTTTCCCCAGTCATGGTCTCCAGTTCGCACTCCTCTCCCAAGGTGAACTCATTGTGAACCACTTTGGGCCCGTAAGTGAGAGTGAGTTTGATTTTCTTCCCTTCGTGCACGATTTCTGACACCCCTTTGATGTCTTTCCCTTTCTGGATGAGGTCTTCAGGCAGACCTGGTAGAGACCATGTAAAAACATTTCTATATAGCAGATCTGTGAGCAGTTAGGCCTTTGGCTTCTGATATGGAAAGTCAATAGTCTGCTAGTATTTTGTCAATTAGTACTATTATTTTTTGAGACAGGGTCTCTTGCAGCCTAGGCTAGCCATAACTCACTGTATGGTTGAGGATGACCCTGAGTGTCTGATCCTCCTGCTTTCACTTCCTTAGTGCTAGAATAGCAGTCATGTGCCATCATACCTTAGATGGTGCAAGAGATTGAACCCAGGGTTTCATGCATGCTGGGCAAACACTCTACCAACTGAGCTACATTCTCAGCTCCCTGATTCATTTGTAGTAAGGACCCTTTCCTCTGTGGCTCCCTCTTCTTACTCATTCGCCCTTCCAGGTCCCTTCTTTTTTGGTGGCCTTGCTCTTAGAGTGGAAACACTTCATCCTCCAGAATGTTTATCATCTAAATCCAATTACTCCTGAAGTGATCGGGGAGATATGAATAATTGGGCCATGTACAAGGTAGGACCATGCCAGGCAAACTTACTGTGGCCTCTGGAGTCAAGGCTCTTGGAAGGTAATATATAAAGTCCTTTTCCCTAGAATAAGGCTTTGCAGATTTTAGAACAAATCTGTGCTTTTCCATGAACAGAGGTTTACATGAACCATGGAGTTCACAGCAACAGAGGAGGGTCCCTTGCACAACTAAGGGATCCTCAAATTCATGATCTGTGTAGTCTGCAAAAAAAGCTCCGAGTCCTGGGATGACCAGGAGAGTCATTGGAGAACTACTCAATTTGGTAGAGCCTGGACCCTTCCTTCCACCTCATCATTAGACCTTAACTATCTGCTGATAGTAGGGCTAGCCCCTCATTGCTGCTACATCAGCTTTGGCGTCTCATTCAGCACTCACCTACTGCCTTCATGAAGGGCTCAAAGTTCTCTTGGCTCTGCAGTTGGTACTTGCCGGAGAAGTTCATGGTGGCAGTGAGGCTTCCTTTCCACAGCTGACCACAGCAGCTCTGCCTGCCAGGTCACCCACTGTTGGCTATTTTATAAGGGGCTTCCTCCTCAAATATAGGCCATAGGTCAGTGATTGTCGATTTCTTTATGGCCAGGTTCAAACATTAACTCCTGAGAGCAATGGTCAACGATAAAAATCAGAATGGGCAAGGCAGAGGTTTGTTCTAATTCAGCAAACATTAGTGAGTCCAATTAAGGGCAAAGCTCTCTGTAAATGCTGCCTTTATAGTGATTCACACTGCTCATGAAATAAGTGTGCATGCATGAAAAGTATGTTGACAGATGTACGTATGTGAATCACATCTCTAGCAGTGCACATATGCATATATACTATGTGCACATGTATGTGTTTGTACCTGTGCACACTTGTATGTGTGCATATATTTATATACACATAGCTACATATACATATGTACATGTATAAACACATTATATATACATTATATATATGTATGTATGTGTGTGTGTGTGTGTGTGAATTACATGGAGAAAACACTTTTGAACTCAAACCCTTTTTCTCATAACCTCATGTTTATTTCTCAATTTTATTATTATACAAACATAACTTTACATACATTTTATCAGTCCCTAAAGCCGTTTTGTATTCTGAGCATTCTTCCTCAATGATTCTGGGCAATCCTCAGTTCGGGCAAGCCTCCCTTTTGAAGGCAGCTACTGTCAGCAGGTCCAAGCTCTTTAAAGCAGCAGTCTGAAAATTTAGATCACTTTGTCTGGTAGAGAGAAGTCAAGGGAAGAAAGATGGCATTACCTGCTGACTTTGTCCCATCCCTGCCTCAAAGCCAGGAACAGGGAACCAAGATGATACATGGGAGTCTGGCCTGACTGAACTGGCCTTGGGGAAAAGGCAGAGGGATGCTTCTGAAGATCTCTGATGTTCTTGTTTGTCGTGGGGAGCAGAGTTGTGTTACCCAGTGTATCTTCATCCCCGCAGTGCCTGCATCTCAGGCAGCTCTCAGCAAGTGCCACTTCACAGCCTATTTCTCTTCTCTGCTTGGACTTTAGCATCAGCCTCTTCACCCACAGCCATCAGCCCTCCATCCTCTAGTCTTCTCTGCATAGACTGTTATAAACCAGAGCCTGGGCTATGCCATATCTCAGTTTTAAACCTCTAATGGTCCCTATTGCTCTAGCAGTGACCCGTCCTGGATAGTGTGGAAGGCCTGTGTCTACTGTCCTGACTGATCACTGTCCCCAATAGAGCTCGTACTTTGCTATCATGAGCTCTCATTTTTGTCTTGCAAAATGACTGCCATTGCCTAAACTTCTAGCAAGGCTGTTTGGCTTGCCAAACCCAACCTAGTCACATCCCCCTGCTTTCTCTTGAGGTCACAAGCACAGATCAGCTGAAGGCGTCAGGGGTATCCATTCCTCTATGTTTGAATTATTGTCTCTTCTGCTCTTTTCCTGTCCTCCAGCTGTCTGCCTCCCTGTAAGTCCTCCAAGCCAGTGGACCACTTTATAACATCCCTACCCCCATTCTGTCTCCTCCATTCAGCTGGGCTGGCTTCTCTACATTCCTCTTCACTGTGTTCCTTCCTTGGGATTCTCGATGGATGGCACGTGAAATGAGCTCAATCAGTGATGGTTCAGCAAAGAAAAGCCACCAAAAGATAACGAGGCCATGGCTCTTGTGGTGCAGAAGTAGTGGGAGATATGGAGTCGTCAGATCAGCAAGTCAGTCCTGTAATCAGTGAATCATATGAGTTCTGAGGCAAGGGGACTGGAGGGCAAGCGCAAATGTGTGCCTGTGCATGAGCGGTTCTGTACCTTATGTGGCTGCAGCTTGGCTGAGAGGCCAGGGGGATAGATGAGAAAGGGATGAAGATTGTTCTTCCAGCCCCAAGAGCCCAGCTCTCTCTTCTCACACCCAGTGTTCTTTCTCTTTTCTCTGTAACCCTGTTCAGTCATCCCAGCCTGTGCTAAGCCCGTGGAGACAGATTTTGCATGGAGTCCTCTCTGTTCCTGGCCAGTTCCCTCCCACTTGCGTCATAATCGCCAAAATGACAAATGCTTTGGATACCCAGCTCATCTGCCCTGCCGCAGCTCCCTAATCCACCCAGAAACTTGCTGGGTTGCAGCGTCTGCCTCTAGGCTGTACAGGTCTGGTGGGTGGGAATGAAAGGGAGAAATCTGAACTGATGAGCTCATGTTAGGTGCATCAGTGGCTCAGGAAGACGTCTTAGACCAACAGTCTTGCCAGCTTACAGTAGGGGTGAACACTATCACCGCAGTCACACAGACTCCCCACAACTTCCTCAGTTTGCTGCCTCTGATCCAGCCAAATGTTTGAATCTACAAAGTCTTTGAATACACACCACATGTCCAATATCTGAGCCCTTCTCATTCATCCCTGACAGGTGGTATTTATGTACATGATTAGAGCAGAGACATCAGTTGAATGTAGCAGCATGCAGATCCCAGCCCCGGCACAGTTGACCACTCTGCCTTTCCTGACCAGCCCTCTTCCAATGATGTTGAGGACGTGAAGCTTCCTGATTGACAATTGAAATAACCCACAAAGAACAATACAGACATATAAACAGACTAAGTCAACTAAGAATGTGTGAGTTCTTTAATTTTGGTTGGTGACCAAGAGTGAGCTAATGTCTCAGTGTCTCTTGGTACTGAAGGCCAGGGAGACAGTATTTTAAAAGGCAAACCCCACAGAAATCATAATTTATATAAGAGCTAGGTGAGGGTCAGAGTAACCATGAAGCATTCATTTTTGACAGTACATAGTAATTATTTCAGTAGTTAATATCATAACAATGATTTCTGACTTATACCTTCTTCACTTAGTTTAATTTGTGTTAAGTTTGTGTAAACTTAATACATCTGGACCAAAGACAGGGTCGTGAAAATCTCATAGGTGTTGCCAAGGTCATTGTGACTGTTATGAGGTAGAGGGCTGAGAGTTATCTAAGAAAACAAAAAATGTTACCAGGACAAGATGGTGTAACCTTGGTCACTTCAACATTAAATTAGGTCTCTGAGCATCTTTGTATGTTGAGACTTTATATCCATATGTAGTTACCCAATCGCTTGCCCACAAGGATGATGAGAACATGAAAGGTACCTACTTGCTCTGAGCCTAGAAACTTACTCTAGAAGGGCACAATCTAGACACCGATCTCTAAGTAGGATTCTGAATTTTTGTATTTACATATATAAAGAATTTAAAAGTCTAGTCTGTTAAGAAGTTGCATTGAAATTTTGTTGGGGGATCTTACCGGTGTGTGTGTGTGTAAACGACTAGATGAGTTACTTGGAGAAGGCTTGTTTGAAATTCCAGCTGGGCAACAAGAGCCAAGCTGGAGAAAGCAACGATTCTCTTGTACAGAAGACCAGAAAAGGCCTGGAGGGGAAGCAGAGGGACCTATGAGGCTGCAGCCAATGCTCCAGCGACAGCCAGGCCTGCTGCCCTCTTGCTCAGTACACTAGACTCAAACAAGTGAGCAAACAGGAATAAGAGGAACCAGTGAGAGTTTAGAGCAACAGGCTGCTAAGATACCTTCAGTGGGCAAAGCAGGGATCCCAAGAAGGCCAGCGTTGATTGTGGCGCTACCTCTTCACTTAAAAGTGAATGCTACCCTTGTTTTAAACCCTTTTCTCCTGCTTCAAAGGCTTCTAAAGATGGAGTTGGGCTGGAATCTAAGGAAGAGAAGGACACATGAACTCTATAACACTAGTTCTATTGGAACTTCTGCTTGTCCTCTCACTTCCTGTCTACCCCATTAAGGGAATGCTTTACAAATGGGGACCAACTCTGGGGATATGAGGCTGGCCCGGGGCCTGGCACAGCAGATGAAGATGCTGTAGCAGAGTTTTAGACTGACAGCCAACCTAACAGGAAGGAAACAAGTACAGCAGGCTAGGAGATAGATGTAAGACAAGGACTCTCCCCCTGCCCAGACCTCACACCTCAGACATGTCCGTTTGTAGACAACTCTAATAGCTTTCTTACATCAAGACTGTGAGGGGGATGCATGAGTCTTCAAGCCACAGAGTTAGTAGCTATTTCAAAAAGCAATACTGTGTGGCTCACACCTGTAATTACAGCACTTGGGAGACAGAGGCAGGTGGATTTTCTTGAGTATGAAGTGTATCTGAGCTACATAGTGAATTATAGGTTTGCTAGGACTACAGTGTAAAAACCTTATCTCAAAAAAAGTCGGGGTTGGAGAAACAGCTCAATGGTGAAAAGCATTTGCTGCTCTTCCAGGGGATTGGAGTTCAGTTTCCAGCATCCATGTGGCTCACAACAACCTGCAGCTCCAGCTTCAGTGGATCTGATGGCCTCTTCTTGCCTTTGTGGCCATCTGCAACCATGCATTACATTATAAACTCACAAAGAGACATATACACAGTAAAAATTAACAATAACAAGAAGAAGAGGAAGAAGAAGGAGAAGGAGAAGGAGAAGGAGAAGGAGAAGGAGAAGGAGAAGGAGAAGGAGAAGGAGAAGAAGAAGAAGAAGAAGAAGAAGAAGAAGAAGAAGAAGAAGAAG
>NW_021604591.1:14798330-14813701 GCF_004785775.1 Grammomys surdaster
AGAAGAAGAAGAAGAAGAAGAAGAAGAAGAAGAAGAAGAAGAAGAAGAAAAATAAAATCACAGTTGTGCATAGTTTTATATGAAAATTAGGTGAGCACGATGACATATTCCGTTTACTCACTGAGCAAACTGGTAAAGAGACAAAGGCCAACTACAATGACAAGTTTAAGTATCGTCAACACACAAAACAAAACAAGCAAACAAAAAACAAACAAAACAACAAAAACAATAACAAAACCTTCCAATACCACAGGCACAGCTTTGGATTTTCATCAACTCAAAGATGCAGTCTCTTTTCTCAGACCTGGGCTATGGAAGAAAAGAGCGCGAGTTAAGTCACTGACCTCCCTTACGCCTACTAACCACCCCTGAGCCTCATCAGGGCTCTGCTTTCCTTACCTGTTATGGTCACAATATTCTTTGCCTGGTGAAAACTGTTGAGTCCTTTGAGCGTGAAGCTCTAATTACAAAGGGTCAAGACACTTGGCCTTTGTGCCTGCCAGTTTCTTTGCTGGGGTCAGTGGTCTAGGACCCAATTATAAATTCATCTCTTGGCTTGGCAGGGGTCAGGGGGTGTGTCTTCTTTCCCATCACTATGGCCTAGTGGGTAGTGTCTCCAATCCCAGGTTTGCTAATGGTTCAGCTGAGTCGTACAGTCTTGAGCCCTAGGCTTTTGCTTACAGGCCATGTGGACCCAACCTGCTGGCACTTGAGTCTGTGTCCAGCTCTGGCAACCGTCCCAAATGACCTAGCCTGATCTCATTGCTTTTCAATGAAGCTTCTAATTTCCCCAGAGTTCCTAGAACCTGGGTTGGGGACAAGTTCATTTGAAAACTGTTAAGGATCAACTCTCACTCTCCAGCCAGGCTTGGGGTGAGCTAGTGAGTTCTTTAAAGAACTTCCTTGCAGCTGGGGATACTGCTCGGTGACAGTTGTTTGCCTATTGTGCACAAAGTCCTGGGTTCACTTCTGAGTTTCCCTATGGTAACCTCATGGAATTTCCCTGTAGCAACTATGTTCTGGCCTAAAATGAGACCTGTCTTAACAAACCATGGTGAGGGTTTTGATGTTGTTTTCTCTTTTAGAAATCTATCTTCTGAACAAGATAACTGGGTAGGGGGGAGTTGAGGGGGAGGAACAAAAGTCAAAACAGATGCCATCAACAATTGCAAATGGCTGGGGAGACTCATCCAGTAAAGGTGATAGCTGGGCAACCCTGACAACCTGAGTTCAATTCTTGGAACCCTTGTTAAAACAAAACCAACAGTGCTGCAGTACACACACCTGAATCCCAGAATTCCTAGGGAGACACGGAGAGTAGAGACAGGAGGTTCATGTGGAAGCTTCTGGGTCAGCTTCCAGGAGTTGACAACACAGCAGCAGGATGCCCACTTAGTAAGGTGAAAGGAGAGAGCCTTCTCCTGAAAGCTGGGTTCTGAGTTCTACATGTATGGCATGGTTGCACCTGCACACACATAAAAACAAGTAAATAGGTAACAAACAAATATTTTTTAAAGGCACAGGTAGGAACTATAAAGAAACGCCTTTTAAAGGCATGAAAGGAACTACAGAGAAAGTGTACTCAGTGTGGAATTCAAGAAAAATAAAAGGTTTTGAACCCACAACAACCAAACGTTTCCGGCATAGGTTAATTGTTATTTCAGAAAAAATTTTAAACTTCATATTAAGGACTGAACCCCAGGCTTCATACATGCTAGGCAAGCACCCTACCACTGAGCTATAACCCAGCTTTGGTTCTGAACACATGACAGACACACTTGTACTGAGCATGCCGCCATGTCATTAAATGCCAGAAAATGGCTGCTTGAACCTTGGCTCAGAGTCCAAACTATTATATGTTACTGAGGTGGTTTGAAGAAGAATGGCCTCTATAAGTTCATGTATTTTAATACCTAGTCATCAGGAAGTGGCACTACTGGAGAAGCGTTAGGAGATATGACTTTTTTGGAGTAGGCGAGTCACTAGGGGATGGGCTTTGAGGTGTCAAAAGCCCATGCTAGGTCCAATGTCACCCTCTTCCTGCTGCTTGTGGATCCTGATGTGGAACAATCACCTATTTCTCCAGCACCATGTCTGCCTGTGTGCTGCGGGACTCCCCACCATGATGATAACGGATTAAACCTGTGAACCTGTAAGGCAGCCTCCATTACATGGTCTCTTTTATAAGAGTTGTCTTGGTCATGGTGGGAGTCTTTTCATAGCACTAGACACTGGCTAAGACCAGTATGAACACAGTATTTTGACTTTGCACACTAAACTTTCTGTCCTCATAGAAGCATCGCAGTTTAATTACAGAAAGCAAAGATACTATTTTCCTAATACGAACCTTTAGCATATAGATATCAAGGTAGTATATCTTTTGAATATATTGTGTTAGGAGCTTGCTTGATTTTTAAAATTCCTGTCTCCATTATTGATGCGAGTTTTTTTTTAAAATCACAATCATTCAGTGAATTTTGAGATGGACAGAATTTCCAGCTTCTCAAATGCTCCTGTATGCACTTCTGCCATTTTGCATGATATTTTCAGCGTTGACAACTCTAAAATCAGAATTCTGATCCACTCTGGAACATGTTACAGTATCTATACCCTAAGGTGTCAAATATTTAGTCAAGATTTATTCATGTAAAAATAAACAAGCACATTCATCTTATTCGCGTGCAAATTTGCTTCTGTCTTTAACAAATGGTGAAAGTATATGTATACAGAGAATTATTTTAAAGTGAATTTCTTTTTAAAAAATTTCATTTCATTTATTTTTGTTATTTGTGTGTGTGTGTGTGTGTGTGTGTGCACATATGATGAGTGTAGGTTCACACATGCCATGATAAGTATGTTGAAGTCAGAGGATAACTTTGGGGAGTTGATGCTGTCTTCCTGCTGCAGGTTCTGGGGCTTGAACTCATGTTGTAAAACTTGTGTGGTAAGTGTGCCTCTCTCCAATTGTTGAGCCAATCCAACCACCCCAAAGTAAATGTCTTTCTTTAAAACAACAACAACAACAAAAGCATTATGCAGACACCACTTAGGAAAGACTAGGGCATGAGAGAGAATTTTCTGGAGATGAACCACTGTTTTGCCTGGCTGTGATGGGTAAACTCTGAATTGCAGGGCCTTGGGAGATTTCATCTGAGGATTGCTTCTCACTGCTGATATGCCTTTCCTGTCACTATTACATAGCCTAATGACTCCTGGGCAGCAGCCTACCCTATTGGGCAGATTTTTCGAAGACCAACATGGAGACATACTTTTATGTAGTAATGCTATGTAGATAAATTGATGATTTTATAATTTCTAGAATCCCCAAATTTATACAAATAACGCATGCCTGATGCCCATGGAGGCCAGAAGAGAGCAACAAATCCCTGAAGCAGGAGTTACAGGCAACTGTGGGCTGCTGTGACGGTGCTGGGAATTGAACCCTGGTCCTCTAGAAGAGCAGCCAGTGCTCTTAACTGCCGAGCCATCATGTTCATCCCCCTTTGTTCCCTTTCTTTGTTTCTTTCTTTCTTAATTAATTAAAAATATTATTATTGGTGTGTGTGTGTGTGTGTGTGTGTGTGTGTGTACATGGTATGAAAATGGGGGTGGTACACATGCCACTGTGATCTCATGGAGGTCAGAAGACAACTTTGTGGAGCCTGTTCTCTCCTCCCACCTTTATGTGGGTTTGTAAGCACCTTTGCTCACTAAACCATCTTGCTGGCCTGTGAATTTCTCTATGAAACACACACACACACACACACACACACACACACACACACACACACACACGATAAGCGTAGTCAACTGACAACCTTTTCTTTACACAGTGACTTCTTAGAACTGTCCTTGTCTAAAATGAGGTCATTGCTTAATGGTCTTCAATGACTTCTTGACAGTGTGGAATGGAAAAGCCTGGAGTGATGTGGGAAGGGGTTCAGAGAATGTGCGGATTGTCAGTATCCCGACAGGTATGGCTTCTATTTTGACTGAAAAGTAAATACTATTTGTCCTCTGGTGTCTCTCTGTCCTTTGCCCTTTGAGGGTCGAGTGCTAACCTAATTGGCTTCAAGTTTGCATAACCTTTCAAAGCAATTAGTTTCCAACTTGCCACACCTCCCCTCCCCTCCCCTCCCCTCCCTTCCCCTTCCCCTCCCCTCCCTTCCCCTCCCCTCCCCTCCCTTCCCCTTCCCTCCCCTCTGAATTTCAGCATCTAACTCTGGGCAGATAGATATGCAGCCTTTCTGAGCCTTGGTGGCCACACACGGGCATCCAGCAGGCATCCCTCTGCAGAAAGACTCCCTGAGGTCTCTCTGCACAACAACTTCCCTGTTTATATCTCGAGTTCTACCCTGTTCTATTATATTGATAGATAAGAGGATGAAGAGATGAGGAGTTGACTGCACACTTAGTGCTTTCTCTAACTGAATTCTTTAAATAACACTACAAGGTAAGCATTAGTTCCTAAGTTTTTTTTCTCAGGTGAATAAACTATGTACCCAATTATCCACTCAACAAAAACACTCTGACCTACTGAGTGAAAATTGTACTGGAATTCTATTTCAAATCTACAAAGGAACTCACTGTGTAGTAAGGACCATAAGAAAAATGGAAGCCCCCTTTTAGATCAAATATAGTTGGGAAAAATCTCAAAATGTAGGGACAGTTTGAATTATGAGTAAGAAAAACTTTCTGGTTCTGAGGGAGTCAGAATATCTTCATGAAGAGATGGCAAATCGTTCAGAAGCATGAAAATGCCTGCTGCTGCAGAGGGAGTGTGTAAGAGATAGAAAGACATAGGAGGCTGGAGGAGCTGGACTGGGGTAACTGGGGTGGGAGCTGGAGGCAGGGCCTCAGCAGATGGGGAAGGAGACCTCTCCCCCAGTACAGCACAGGTGCATAGAGATAGAGAGGCATTTTTAGTAATTATGATTATGAATTTGATCTAATTTATGTTAGAAAATATGCACCAACTCACTGTCTTTCCTTTGTTTGGTTTTTCGTTTATTTTTGTTTTGTTTTTGAGACAGAGTTTCTCTATGTAGCCCTGGCCGTCCTGTTACTTACTCTGTAGACCAGACTGGCCCAAACTCAGAGATCTGCCTGTCTCTGTCTCCTGAGTGTTGGGATTAAAGGCATGTGCCACCACCACCAGGTACAACTCACCGTTTTATAAATATTATTTAGAATAAAGTCAAGTGTGTTTTGTTTGTTTGGGGCAGTAGGGATTGAACTTGGGGCCTCTTACTTGCTAAGCAAGCAGACCTTCCACTGAGCTACACCTCACACTCCCCTTTCTGCAGTGCTGGGACTTGAGCCCCTGGCCTTGCACATACATGCTGGTAAACACTGACTCTGAGCTACTTCCTAAATCCCAAGTATAAGAGCATCTCAGAGAAAGCTTTCATTCCCTCCTTTCTAGTAGAAGATTCCTTCATAGATTCTTGACATAGATTAGGAATGTAATAATTTAGTCTAGTATAGGAAACACATTCTAACTAAATATTGCAAAAGAGAGATTTCATTAATGAGATGGATTACTAAAGTATTGAAAGACCAAGAAGAGGAGGGAGCTTGGGTTTTTTACTGACTGGGATGGAGTGCAGCATGGATTGTCCTCGCTTCTATAGGCTTGGGGGTGGCTGTTGCCCATAGGTGTGGATGCAATCAAATGGTGCCACATTTATTAGGACTTGAATCATAAAAAAGGAAGTAAAGAGAATGGCTGAGGGACATAGGCAATAACCAGCACAGAGAATCTGAAGATCTGACAGATTCTGGTAACAGGAGATTAGAACTTGGGAATGGGCAGGAGCCTTGGACTGAAAAATTTCAGCAGTCTTAACAGACCTCTTAGAGATCCATGATAGATGACCATGAAGGGATGGCAGGAATTGGTTGCAACCTCAGAAGCTTCGTGTGGTCACCATGGTGATGTTCATGCCATCTGCTGAGGGGAACAATGGAAAGAGAAGCAGCCAGCCTTCTCTTTCCCCATCTCCTGGAAGTATTTTCCTCTCATTCGAGGTCACGTACTATACAGCCATTGTTTGGATTGCCATCTCCTTCAACAATACCGAGATTCACATCTTTTCTTCCTGTTTATCAAGGTGATTGATGGAAGAAGGGTACAAAGATTCAGTTCTGTTTCTAACCAGAGGCTTTCATGGTTCATGGTATTCAGACAGGCTCAGTGAATATTTGAGGAGACAGCTGTTCCTCGCCTTCCTTTAGCTTCTGGCAGATGATTTGATGTGAAGGCTATACCCTTCACATCCTGAGGCCAGGAGCCAAAAAGATGGTTCAAAGGTTAAAAGCACTTACTGCCCTGGAAGAGGACCTGGGTTTGGTTCCCAGCACTCATGTTGGGTGGATCACAACTGCCCACTACTCCAGATCCAAGGAATCTGACCCTCTTTTCTGGCCTCTGAGGGCACCTTTATATACATGTACACACATCCTTAAAAAAAAAACAAACCTGAGAACAGACTCTAGCATCTATACCAATGGTCCAACAGAAATGGTAAAAGGCAGATAAAAGTTCTTAATAGGTCTGTTTTGACTTCCGTTCCTGCTTCACGTCTGTTTTAGGGTTTCTCCTGCTGCAATAAAACACCATGACTCAAGGCAGTGTAGACAGGAAAGGACTTATTTGACTTACATTTCAATGATGCAGGAAGTCAGGACAGGAACTCAAACAGGACAGGAACCTGAGGCAGGAGCTGATGCAGAGACCATGGAGGGATGCTGCTTACTGACTTGCTCTTCATGGTTTACTCAGCTTACTTCCTTATAGAACCCAGGACCACCAGCCCAGAGGAGGGTTATCACCTACAATGGGCTAGGCCCTTCCACACCAATCACTAATTAAGAAAATGTTCTGTAGCAGTGGTTACTAACCTATGGGTCATGACCCTTTTGGGGATCAAGCAACCCTTTCACAGGGGTTTCCTAAGACCATCAGAACCACAGATATTTACATTACAATTCATAACAGTAGGAAAAGTACAGTTGTGAAGTAGTAATGAAAACAATTTTATGGGTGGGGTCACCACAACACAGGGAACTGTAGGAGAGGGTCATAGCATTGGGAAGGTTGAGAACCACTGCTCCACGGCTTGCCTGCAGCCTGATCTTATGAAGGCATTGTTTCAAATGAGGTTCCCTCCTCTCAGATGACTTTAGCTTGTAGGTGACATAAAACCAGCCAGCACAGCATCCCTCAACTGGTGAGATTCTGTGGGTTCCTAAGTGTTTAAATAGCTAGCAGTTTTGAAAAGGAAGTTCTTACAAACAAAGACACAGTTGCTATTCTTTGCTTTTGGCTTATCAGTATTTGATTGGAAAGATTTTAACTTTAAGGAAATAAACCTAAGAATAAGTCAAGGGTCCAATGTGACTAGAGATGGTAGTCTGAGGGTTTGTAATAATAGTTTTGCTATTTCCTTTTGCCACTGGGGCTTAAGAATGTTGTTGAGAAAAGCATTCAGGTCATGTATGCTGAATGGCTGATTGGATAGATAAAAAAAAAAACCCAAGTACCACAAATTTCACTTTCAGGAGCCTCCTGTCAGGATCCTTGATTCCCTATGAGAACAACAACAACAAAAGCCTTACAAAGAGTACAGATAAAACATTAATGAGATCTAAGAGAAAAAGCTTGGAGTCTGTTCAACGACATCTTTATAAACATTTATGGAAGGGTTGGGGATACAGCTCAGCTGATAGAGCTCTTACCTATCACACATGAGGACCTAGGTTGCCACTCCAACATAGTGTAAAACCAGATATGATGGCACATGTCTATGCCATGGAGGTAGAGGCGAGAGGATCAGAAATAAAAGGTGTCATTCTCTGCTATGTAGTGGATTCAAGTCTGAGATAGAGACCCTGTCAGCAAATAAATAAGCAAACAACACTTCATAGAAACTCTAAAACCCATGCCTTTGGTGTGAAATAGTTCTCAAGAAATAGCAGAGACAGTAAAGGATTCCACATACCAGAACTTCCAAAATGTACATTGCCCACTGAGAGTGGTGAGACAGATCACCCCACCTGATGATAGGCGTGTGTATGGGGATCGTTTTTAATCATGTGGACAGTTCTGGCCCAAATTCCTCATTTCACTGAAGCTTTTGACAATTCAGTTAAATTTCAACTACATTTTATTTGACTGAACTATTCCCCGATAACTTAAGGGTAGCAGGGCTGTCAGCCCTCACAGACTTTGCTGATAATAGCATGGAATGGAGTTAGTTTTCAAAACCAGGGCAAAGGGAAACCTCAATATCTTGAGCAAGAACAGCAATGCTGATTCAAAGAGGGAAGCAAACCTTTGTTTACAGAGATGTATGGCCCTGACTGGAACAGCCAGAATTCAGTGGTGAACTTTATTCTACATGGCATAGCTCACCAAATTTCACTTACGCCCACAGGAACAGCCAGGATGTGATGATTACCTTTATTGTCTAATATTACCTAGATTCACTCACGTCTAAGTGCTTTTCTAAGCACCTGCTTGGCAGACAAGATGCTGACAATTACCCCAACTTATCAGAGAGAATCCTGCTTTGAGGGAAAGTATGTTGTCTGAGTTCACACCTCATGAGGCATCGGAGAAGACAGGCCTTCAGAGAGGAATCCCCCTCTTTTCCCTAACAAGCCTTCATTTCACAGCTTCATCCTAAATGGAGGGCAGTGTTTGTATTTGAATGAAGGGCACTTACCTGGGATTTGAAGATTTCCCTTTTGTCTTAGTTAGGGTTACTATTGCTGTCATGAAACACCATGACCAAAGCAGCTTGGGGAGGAAAAGGTTTATTTGGCTTACACTTCCACATTGTAGTCCATCAGTGAAGGAAGTCAGGACAGGAACTCAAACTGGGCCGGAACCTGGAGGCAAGAGCTGATGCAGGAGCCATGGAGAGGTGCTGCTTTCTAGCATGCTCCCCATGGTTTGCTCAGTCTGCTTTCTTATAGAACATAGGACCACCATCCCAGGAATGACCCCATCGCCATCAATCACTAACTAAGAATCACTGCTCTACAGGCTTGCCTACAATCCAATCTTATGGAGGCATTTTCTCAATTGAGGTTCCCTACGGTCAAATGACTTTAGCTTGTGTCAAGTTGACATAAAACTATCCAGCACACTCTTGGTACATCACTGGAAAGTTTGGATATCTGCACTAGGCACAACATGTCTATTCCATGACCATCATAGAGTAGAGACTACTGAAGCCTGCTAGTCTGCCCAATGAAGCAAGAACTATACAGAGAGAGATTTATGGTCATGTTAATGTGACCATAACACTCTATATGAGAACATGGGAGTCTCACTCAGGACTCCAACCATTACACCCTTCTACTTCTTACAAGCTGCAAATGATCTCAGAGACACTGGAATATACATACAGGAAGTAGAAGGTAACTAAAAGTGAGACTTTGTGATACAACTTCCATGAAGTCATTATCAGAGATGGGGTGAGACTTTGTAATGATGCAATTGTTTGGAAGTCACCCAAGTGTGGTCCCTCACCTATGCCCTGTTAGTAATCCCAATAAACTCACTTGTTCACCAACCTGGACTTCACTGGAAGTTTTACTCTGGTCTGTTGTTGGTGCCCTATCTGGAGTGAAGAGTCATTTGTTCACATCTCCCAAAGAAAAGTAAATTCAGTAAGCACATTGTTGAATCGTAAATATTAAGCCTGGAAGCTTTGGAGTCTTTTTTGTTAGACCCAGGCAGTTATGAAGGAAAAGGGCTTATGTCCAACTCTCTGAGATGACTCTCTTAAAATTTCTAAAGGCTCAAAGAGAACGTTCTCCCTCTATGCACATTGAATGGCTGTGCCCATCTTCCACGTGTGCACTGAGTTATGAAACTAAGTTTTTGACATTCTTCTTCTTATTATTATTACTATTGTAATATGACATACTAGGGGGCAACAGGTGTCAGGTAGAGGGCTACAAGCTTGCATGTAGATGTTAGAGAATGACCTTAAGGCTAGTCTTTCTTTCCCTGTTTATGTGGGTTCTAGGAATTGAACTCAGGCTCTGAGCCTTGTGCAACCAGTTTCCCCTTCTGAGCCATCTAGTCAGCCCATCTTTGGTATTTTTAAAAGAATGGCATAATTCAAACACATTTGATGGTTAGAACACTTGACCAGAGATAGCACTTCCACCAAAGAACAGATACCAATTTCTCCTGGATTTTCAAGAACAGTAAACCTTATATCCAAGTAGCTTACATAAGACTCTATATCCAAATATCTTGCAGAAATGTCTCCCTTTTCCCCTTAAAATGTTCTGCTTTCTTGAATGAAGAAACAGGTCAACAGTGCATGCCCAGTAACCTGAGTTCATTTCCAGGACTCAAATAAAGAGTAAAACCACACGCACATGTGGTGCACATCTGCAATTCCAGAACTTTTCTGGTGAGGTGAGAAGCAGGACAGGAAAATTGTCTGGAGCTTCTGAGTCAGCTAGCCTGGAGAATGCAGTACAGCAAGAGAAGCAATGAGAGAGACTGCCTCAAGAGCAAGGTTTCTATTGATAGAACCAACTCCTAGAAGCTGCCTTCTGACCTCTACACAGGTATGTGACACATATGTGCCTATATGGCTCACACATGTACACTAATAATAAATACAAACTTAAATGTAGAATAAGATCTTGCCTTGCCCCTTTCTCAAACATGCACATCATTTACTGTGGTAGAGGAGTCCACTGCATCACTCTGCTGTTTCCAAATATGTATGATTTTTTAAAGCCTCTCTTTCTTATTATTATTTAGGTTGACACAAATATTTATTGGAGATAGATCAGTGGATAGAAGGGAGCATGTAAAAAGTAAAACTGCACACAGTGGTGCATATCTGCAATCCGTTTCTGTGTTGCCTTGGAAACTCCTGTACTACATGTCACCCCTTCCCTGATTTACTGATAACTCTTGTTGGTCCAGACTGAGCAAAGGAAGCTCAGAGAGCGAAGACTCCCTATTCCCAGGACTGTGTCGAAGCCCACGCGATGGTTTCCCAGCCACCATATCACACTGATCTGGTGCTCTAAAAGTACTGTGGGCCCTCATCGGCTTCCAGCACTGAGGCTCTAAGGTATAAAGTGCCTTTTGACATTGACTCTGCCTTCATGCAGAAGTGACACAAATCTCCTCCCCACCTCTTCTATCATGTCACCCTTTTCTCTGACCCTAATGAGCAAATGAGGGGTATCACATAGTCATAGAAAGAGACTTAAATCCACCTTAGAAGGGAAGATGAAAACAAACAAGATTCAAATCAGCAAGCCTCTTCTGAACTTCATCAGAAAGCATGACCAAGCCCTTCCAGGGGTTACTCTGTGGAAGAGGTTGGAGCTCTGCTGGAGAGATGCCATGAGCATCCTGGGGTCTCTCCAGGTAGCTTTCTCTCCTTTCCTTGGGCCCTTTAGAAGGTGCCCCCTTACCCTGCAGGTTGCTCTGTCTTCTCCATCCAAGTCTCCATCAGCACTCTGACTTAGGAGACTTCCCTACCACTCAAGTGAGCATATCAAGACTGTGTCTTGTTGGACTCTAGTTGCCGTATCTTCTGTGACTCTTGAGAAGGATCTCCATTCTCTATCCTCACCTGCATTTCCATTCTCCTTCATAGAAATATGAAATAGACATCGTGAAAAATCGAAAAGTGAAGGATTGCACTATATTTATATATCATAGATTCCTGGATACAGAATCCTGGGGGCAGTGCTCTCCCTCACTGCCATTTTCCCGTATATAGACTAAGCAAGCTGTTGCGGTTTGATCTTTTGCTATGTTGTGTAAAGTCAAATACTGGCCCTGGTTGCCCTCAGGGATGAGGAGATTCTCACATAGACCCAAATGATGCCATGTAACCTTGCCTCCCAAGTTATCCCTGATTGTTAAATAAAGATGCCTACTGCCGGGTAGAATAGAGATAGATGAGGTTTCCATTCCTGGACTTGGGAGTCTGAGGCAGGAGATCATGAGGAGGGAGGTAGGTGGAGAAAGGAGAAGATGCCATGGGGTAGGAGAGTCATGAAAACATGGCCATGAGGGCAGGCCACTGAGAGTTAAGAGCAGCCCAGATGGAACACATCAAGTCATATTGGAGGTTATTGGCAGGAAAATAGGCATAATAGCATGAAGGGTAGATATCTGCCCAGCTCTGGTGCTGATTAAGGCTTATTATAAATATAAAAGTTTTGTGTCTTTGATCTGGGAACTGAATGATCAAAGGTGGGGTAGAAACCCCCAATTGAGATTAAATATTTACTACAACAGCAAGCTTCTTATCTACTTATGTAACAAATATTTATCAAGCATTTAACTAGCAGTTTGCAGAGTAGCAATCCTGTCAAGGATCAACCCTGGCTGCTGTCTGAGGTCATTGCGAACATGGATGGAGATCAACCATTGATATTGTAAAGGATCAAGGCCTGGGGTCCTAGAAGCAAAAAGCACCTTCTTTCTCTCAGGATTGCTGTGAAAAGTTGAAAATACAGAACAGGGAGCTTGGAGAGTGGCTAACTCATTCAGCTTTTCCTAAGTCTGGTACCTTAATGCTGAAATGTGGGATAAACATAGAAATCAAGTAGCCCAAACTTGCCTTCATGATATAGAAGACCAAAGACCTTAAAAGCTTCATCTCAAAGTTCCAGTGTACTTGTGTGTGGAAGCTGGTATTTGAACTCTGGGGTCTTGTCTCCCATCCCAAACCCATTTTCCTACACAGGCTTAGTAATGCCTCACAGGCTTGGAGTCACTTCCCAATAAATCTTTCTCTACTCACCATCCATTCTGAAACAATGCCAGCAGAGAAAGGGGTTTCAGTCTTCCTGCATCGTCCTTGCCAGTAGTTGCTGTTGTTCCATCTTTTAAAATATGATATCCACAGGATGTTTACATAATGCCTTCCTGAGGTTTTGATTCATATTTCTACAAAGTCTACTGATGCTGTACATGTTCGTATGTGTTTACTGGTCATTTGTGTACCTCTTTGGGGGAAAGTTTGCTCAAATTCTTTCCTTGATTCTAATTTTGTTTTGTTTTTAATTTTGAGTTAGTTGTCAGGAGAACTTCCTGTATTCTAGATAGTTTTATTTTATCACACACATGATTTGCAAATATTTTTATTCATTTTATAAGTTGTCTTTTCATAGTCTCAATGGTGCAGTTTCGAGTATAAAAGACTTAATTTCCATTGAGTCACCAATGTTTTCAGTGTTTGTATTTTTGGTATTAATCCAGAAACTACTGCCTAAACCAGCATTTTTATTTTTAAGATGTATTGCATACATTTTTATTTATGTAATTGTGTGTGTGTGTGTGTGTGTGTGTGTGTGTGCCTGTGTGAATGGCTCAGTTGTGGAGGTCAGAGGACAACTTGCAGGACTTGGTTTTCCCTTCCATTATGTGGCTCTGGAGGAAAAACTCAGGCACCAGTCTTGGTGGCAAGTACTCTGCTCACTGAGCCATCTTGCCAATCCTGGATCCTCAACTTTAACAGGCACATTCTTCCACTGGTTTTAAATGTCCGTCTTTTTAGTTATTTACTATTTCCCTCTTTGTTTCCCTTCTTTCCTTCAGGCGCTTCTTTTTTTCTTCTTCTTCTTTTGGACTGATTACACATTTCATTTCCTTTTTATCTGCTCTGCTTGTAAATCATCTATGAGTCTTCTTTAATCTTGTGATTGCCTTAGAGTTTAGAGTACACACCTTAACTTATCACGCAGTACCTTGAGTCATAGTGTGCTTCACATGCACGGCATTAAAGGTTTGAAGCGATACACTTCCATTTCTTCCTTTTAGACCTTGATGAAATCATGGTCACATTTTACCCTTAAGTATATACTGCACTGTGATTAATGTTGAAATGGCTAATCATCTTTTAAAGGTATTTAAGCAATATTAAAATCTTATCACGTAATTGCCATCTCCTCTGCTGCTCCCTCCCTTGTGTGGGGTCAGCCTCCCACCTGGCATCAGTTTCCTTGTTAAAGGACTCATTCTCTGCTCCTCAAACCGTCCAAACATTGGAAATGGAAGGAATACTTCCAACCTCAGCCTATAAAGCCAAACTCACCCTCTGATGCCAAAACTCAGTAAAAACATACCAAAATGACAAAACCTGTAGATCAATTTCCTTGACATCAATATAGATATAGATGAAAAAGTCCCTAATAAAATATTTGCAACAATGTTGTGAAAACAAAATTTTCAACAATGTTTTGAGAAGATAACATTCCCTGATAAAATTTACTTCCTCCCAGGGATACCAAGATGGTTCAACAAAGGCAAATCAATCAACATACTTATATTACTTACTTATATTCTTAATTGCATTACTTACATATTATATGTATTATGTAAAAGTCAAGGGAGAGATTACATGCTCATCTCAATACATTCAGAAAAGGCCTTTGATGGGATTCACCTTTCTTCTATGATCCAATCCTGGAAAGCACAGGAATCCTGGAATACACAAAGATTGTATTTCAGTATAACAAAGGCTATAGATGTCAACTCTGACTAGCCAACATTATAACTGAGTGAGGAAATAATTGGCTTTCCTCTTAAGAACGAGACAAGGACCTTGGGAGATGTCTTACCTCCTGTGTTGAAGAGACGTGTCTGCTCTTGGATAAAGTGCTTCTGTATCAGGAGCATGCACGTTAGGCCTTGTTACTGTCCACAAGCTGATCCCTGTGCACACAATCCAGACTGTTTTCTTAGGTTCTGCACTTCTATATTCTATTTTTGAAGAATAACACAACTGCAAGATGATTAACTCCAACTTTGCCTAAATCCATCACATGTTCAGGAACCTCACAGAGGCAATAATGTAAATCTTGAGGGAGAAGGTTAAATACATAGGGAGAAAAAATTAAACCTGTATTTATTTTTTAAAAAATCACCATATCTATTAAGCAACAGATTAATGTGTGTAATGCTGAAATTTTGAGGGCTTTCAGATTTCTCAAGCTACATTTTCTGAAACCATAAAATTTCCTCACTGTTCATTCATTTGTTTGAAATCAGCCCTTTGTACTTCATGGTGTGTTCTTGTCATCATCCTTGACTCCTGGGATACTAATGGCTTTGTGTCTCTTTCCCTTTGAGACAACAGTACATGTGGTAGACTACAATTTGTTGGATTTTTGTTGATGTATTTATTTCATTCCAGCTTGCTTTATTTTAATTGTTGATACTTAAGTTATCAAATACTAGACATGTTTTATTTATGATATATTTCATGTTAGAGTTATGTTTATTATATGTGGATGCAAATATAGATTTGGTGTTTTGAGAGAGAGAGAGAGAGAGAGAGAGAGAGAGAGAGAGAGAGAGAGAG